>NW_017306539.1:481557-550388 GCF_000935625.1 Nanorana parkeri
GGGGGGGGGTCCTCGAGATTTTGCATACTTTTAAAGGGTGCCATGACTGGAAAAAAAGGTTGGAAAATGCTGGTCTGTGGACTGCTGACATCATTGCATCCTATGCAGGTCCATTGACCGGCATAAGACATTAGGACGCGGAGAGGTGAGCCCTGACTACCTCAAGAGCAGGTAAGTAAAACATCTTTGAGTCCCCTGGACAAAACAAGCATTTAAAGGAGAACTATGGGGTTAAGGCTTTTCCCCATAGTTCTGCTTAGGGTAACGGGAGGACACAAACTAGCGTCCTCCCGTCACCGTAAGCTCAGTATACCGCGAGCTACAGCTGTATACCGAGACACCGCAGCTGAAGCGGATCCCGACAATTATGTCTGGATCCGCCCATCTGCGTGGGTGACAGCTGGCTCTGCCTATCTAGAGGCAGAGCCAGCTGTACCCGCCCCCTCCCCCGTCCGATCCGCCAGTCAGCACTGGCAGATCGGAGCGGGGAGGGGGGAATCCAGCCCCTCCCCTGTCACGGCAGAGAGCCGTGACAGGATCGAGAGGTGAGCGAACGCCGGTATGTGTTCGCTCACCTCCCGATCTACTGAGCCGACCTGTGACAGTCTCATTGTCACAGGTCGGCTAGAACTATGAGGTGAGTGAAAAGCACTCACCTCATAGTTCTCCTTTTAACCCTTGCAGTGTGGGGAAGGTTATTCATATTTTATTTGGGTTTGTGTACCAGAAAGGTAATGAAAATAATTCTGCTAAACTGTCAGAACAAAGACATATTTAATTTTGCTGGCAACGGATTGAGGACGTGGAAATGCTTGCACACTTCGCAGGCTTATTGCTGTTGTAGGATTCCGTTTTTGAAGAGATACAATAATCCTCCACTGATAACATAATCCTTATATCTTGCTATTGGTCATCTTTCATAATGTCCCTGATAATAACTATTTACTCTTCCAGCTAGAGCAAACATTTGACAAGCCCGGCATAATGATGGTGCCATCAGGTAGAGCTTTATTAAATGGGATATGAAACATGATTTTTAATACAAACAGGTTGGTTTATAATTAGTGCCTCTTAAAGACTCGTGCCTTTTTTTTGTCTTATTGATGTTTGTTTTCTTAGACATCCAAGAGCTGGAGAGATTTGTGAATTACCCTCTAATCCAGTTGTTTAATGAAGGCCTCATTCCACTAAACATTGAAAGTTTGCTGGGACTCATGGCAGCCAGCAATATTCTGTTTGTAGTATTTCTGTTCTTATTTTAGAAGATACAAACGAAGATCTTATTGGTTATAAGATGTAGCAGATATTTTTTTTTTTTTTTTTTTCAATGACATCCGCTCCATACTGCTGTGACCAGGAGAGAATCTGTTAACGGATCCTCTTCTGACATGCTCATCTGAAAGGGACCTAAAGAGGAGCTTTACCCATATCTTTGAAATGACGACAAAGACACCTTTAGAAATGTTTAGTAATGACAATCTACAAACACATATTTCTAGATAATTGCCGGCTTTTTATTCTTTATATACCTTCATTTTTCTTTTCCTCCCTATTCCTATCATGGTGGCCGTTGCCACTAAGGCCAGGTTAATCCATCTACTTTTACTCCCTGGAACTCTGTCACATGTGACCAGGACATGTGACCATGCACATCATCTCAGGGGAATAAAATGCCTTTCCCTGACATCATGCAAGATTTAGCAGTTTACAGATGAGATTTCCCAGCAATGCACTGCTGATGTAACCTTCCCAGGATGTATCTTTTAGGCATGGGCTACATCCCTAATGCCTAGAGGGACCAGAAAGTGGAAAAACAGTAATTGTAAGTGAAGGAAAAATATGTTTTGCTGAATGTAAGATTTCATAAGAGCATGCTGATATGATTTTTAGTGAAAGGAGGTGAAGGTCCACTTTAAGTACCTTCAATTGGCTTGTGCCTCTACAGCAGGGCTGGAGTGTGAGAGGACAAAGCAGACCAATTAGATAATTAGTTTGTGCTGAGAAGGAACATGCTGATAGGAGGAGAGAGCTGAGCGACAGAGATAAGCTTATCACTGTGCTTCTTCTTTCACTGTCCTTTAACAGGCTGGGTGTGGGTCCCGGACAACCTGGGCTCAGGGACTGGGTTGAATGATGCTGGTAATCAGACCGAGGAGTCTAGATTGTACCTGAATATTGCAGCAAAAGCTGTCTTTTCCTTATTTCTTTTAACGGGCTGTTCATTTTTTGGAGCTCTGTGCTAATGACTGACTAACTTTGTTATTAACCTCCTTTGGTGGTAATCCCGAGTGTGGCTCGAGGTTAATTTTCAGTACCATAAGCGGTAACCCCGAACCACACTCGGGATTACAGCGTATCGTTACTTACCTTGTCCCTCGAGTCGCGCTGTGTCCTCCGGCCGATTCCAGGTTTCGTTCTTGCGAGCGTCCGCGGAAATTTTAAAAAGAAAAATAACGAAAAGAGAACAAAAATAGAACAAAAATAAGGAAATAATCAGACCGCCATGGAGGTTAAAGGACATCTTCTTTATGTTCCTTATGTGTTTATCCGCATGTATCCAGTGATCTCTATTTACTGTATTGGGAAATGTGATGTCTTTTAACATGTCTAGGTCCACATTATGTTAAAACTGATCTTCAGTTAGTAAAGAATCTTTTATAGACTGAATCTCTTGCTTCTGAGCTTCCCTCACTCCTCATTGGGGCAGAGGACCACATTGCTAACCTTCACCTGTGAGCTAGGTAAGCCCTATATATTCCTGGGCAACGTCAATTTAGTTTTGAGACTTGCACAGTCATTACAGATCATGCTTATAGCCTTTGACTGCCTTGGCTCACGGAGGTTTATTGAATGATCCTGGGCGTCATTCCACCCAGAAGAGGAGCAGCACTGGATCGGTGGGTCTGGGGGGACATTGGTGTAGATCAGCTGAGTAAGCAGGTTAGAGCAGAGCTCACCATCCAGCTGTTCTTGGGCTGGGAATAACGAATGAACCTCGGAAATCCAATCCCATCACTATGAAATATAATCCAGTCACTACTATTTCCTGAGAGGCCTTAGGAGAGCTGTCTGACCGCTTCTCCTGCCTATACATAGACCTAAACATGAAAGCTAGGCCAAGCTGACCATTTATGTATGTGTGCAAACTGGCCAGAAGACTTGATTAAAAAAAGTTTATCCATGCCTGCAGTTTTAACTGCTCCGTTCTGCTCGCTTTGTAATTATGTATAGATATTGCTCATGAAATGCTTGACCTGTACCATTAAATATGTTGTATTTCTGTATATCATGTACTGGCTTGAAGTCAAGGGAGGGTTATTTATTTATTTTATTTATTTTTGTAAATTATGGAGACTAATGAAATGTTTTTAAGCATACTGAGATCATGGAATTAAAATCCTTATTAGATTTATATATGACTATCCATTATATTTTGTTACTAAGTGTAGCTATGTTATCCCTTTTAAAGCCCCATTATCGTGTTTTATGTATTGTTTCCAGGGGTGTGGTGTCACAGTCTCGATGGGTGTTCTGGGACATACCTACTTGTTTGTCTAACTGCTCCGTTCTATCTGCTGGTTGTCACTTGTAATATGGGGGTATGTTCGGGGAAATTGGAGACAAGTGAGGTCTTGTTAACAGAATTGCAATCTACACATCCTGACAACTGTGACCCTTCGTTACCAGGACAGTCGTTGGTTGTCACAGCATTGCTTCCAGTGCATGTATCCATAATCAACTCCTTCTCCTGTGAAAGGAGTCTGTCCTCCGAGATCATTATAAGATACTTTCTGTTAAATCACTTTTTTATTACTTTTAATGCATATGAAAACAAACGATGCATACAATACTTTGAACATTGCGTTACAACAACGTAATGTACAGTAGAGGATTACAACAATCAATGGTGCATTTATAGCCAGTATCAGATAAAGTTCACATCAAAACATGCAACTGCTTAAGTTTTGTAGCCTACTGTAAAAGTAAAAGGGAGTGGATAAACCCTCCCTTATATTACGAGCCCATCTAATAATAGTCTCTGTGGGGGAGACTCAGGGTAGGGCAAAGGAGCAGGGAGAGAGAGGAGGGTAGGTTGGTGGGGTAGGTAGGGTAAGTGTCTGTTCTGGAAGCGGGTTCAGCTCACAACTCGGTCAGAGGAATTTTTATAGTCACTGTCCCCTGGGACAGGGAGAGTTGGAAAAGTTAGATCACAAGCGAATCCATGTGGAAGGTCGGAGGCATGTAGTGGGCGATCCCAGGGTTCCCAAATTCTCTCAAATTCAGTAAGTGTATTGGACTGGACAGCTGACATTTTCTCTAAGAACATAACTTGCGAAACTCTCTGCTTGACTTCAGAAAAGTGAACTGTAGCCGTGCGCCAGGATCGTGCTGTAAGAAACTTTCTATTTGATAGATAGTCGTGAACATTAAAGGAGAACTATGGGGTCAGTGTTTTTCCCCATAGTTCTCCTTAGGGTAACGGGAGGACACAAACTAGCGTCCTCCCGTTACCCTAAGCTCAGTATACTCAGCTGTAGCTCACGGTATACTGAGACGCCGCAGCCGGAGCGGATCCCGACTTAGACGAGGGGATCCGCCCAGCTGCGTGAGTGACAGCTGTACCCGCCCCCTCCCCCGTCCGTTCCGCCAGTCAGCGCTGGCAGATCGGAGCGGGGAGAGGGGAATCCAGCCCATCCCCCTTGTGACAGGATCGAGAGGTGAGCGAACCCGGTATGTGTTCGCTCACCTCCCGATCTACTGAGCCGACCTGTGACAGTCTCATTGTCACAGGTCGGCTAGAACTATGAGGTGAGTGAAAAGCACTCACCTCATAGTTCTCCTTTAATGAAGATCACTAGTGGAGGCAGCTACTTTTGGGCTGACAAGTCAGCTTGCTAGTTTGATGTTTCAAGATGCACATTTTTTGGCTTAGTTTTGATATATATTTTTTGCACTTTTCAATGAATCAATTGCGCTAATTGTGTTTTTAACTATTTCAGGAAATCTTAATTTGTCGTTTCTTACCAAAAACTCTTCTTTTTTTAAAGTTGAGCATTTTATATTTGCATCTGCTCTGAGTGGCTAATGATCTTGTCTGGCCTGAGTGCCTAAGGGCCTTTTGATCAACTAGATGCTCATCCATCAAGCTATCTTTCTCTCCCTCTCTTGCAGTGAAGTCTATGGAATGACACAAGAGCTTTTAGCTTCTGTTAAATGGGTAACTATCCTTGAAACGGTGGTTGTTGTGCTAACACACAGCTTTGCCATTTGAAATGAAGACATGTATGTCATAGGTTTTACGATAAAAATAACATGGTGCTTGCGTCTGGTTTGTGTTTTGATATATTTCGGGAGCAGCTAGTGAGTAGCAGCGGTTCATAATGGCTACATGTCATTCACGTAATAACAGAGCACAATGGAATGATGTGGCTCAAAGCCAAAAACACTTCAAGTATTGTTCACATTGCTCTTTTCACAGACCAGTCTTCATGACTTTGAGTTCTAGTTGAAACAATGAGGAAGGATGATAAAATGTAAGCAGATTTGGGCATGTGTTTTTCATGGCAAAATGTAATTTTCATATTTTCACGTTATGATCTTTTGGAACATGGTCCATGCCAGATCAACATCCTGCTACAAGGGAAGAAACGATGACTTGTTTTGTCTGCCCCAAAGCCAACTTTGCCAGGGCCCTGACCAAAGATCAGCATAGCACAGCTCAAACTGCTTGTAGAAGGTCTTCTAGGATGCATGCAGAAGCAGCTATGGAGAGCTGAACGTGCAAATGACCCAGGTGATGGACAGTCTCCCCCAATTTATTACCAGTGAAATGGTTATGTATATATGTGAAGACTCGAAGAATGGAGTAGGTGATGGAGGCTCATCTTATCGACCCAACTTCCACAAACTGTTTAAAGGAGAACTATGAGGCGAGTGAAAAATCGCTCATCCTCTTAGTTCGAGCTGACCGGTGACCATGTAACTGTCACACGTCAGCTCAATAGATCGGGAAGTGAGAGAACACATACCGTCGCTTGCTCGCTTCTCGATTATCTCCCCACAGGTAACCCCCACCCCCCGATCCTCCAGCGCTGCTCCGATCCTCCAGCACTGACTGGAGGAACGGATGGGGGAGGGGGCAGGCACAGCTGGCTCTGCCACTAGATAGGCAGAGCCAGCTGTCACTCAGCTGGGTGGATCTCGACAGCATTGTCGGGATCCGTCCTGGCTGCGGCGGTCTCAGTATACCACGAGCTGTAGCTCGCGATATACTGAGCCTTGGGTCACGGGAGGACGCTTGCATGAAATCCAGCTACCAGTCGCACTGGAAAAATGTTTGAGACGCCATTTGCGGTGGTTGCCCCTTCCCTCGGCTTTGCCAAATTATAATGTGGCAAGCCTGTGATGATGATGCGGCTTTGTTCTGTAAATGGCAAAGCCAAAGGAGGGGTCCAAAGCAGAAAATATTAAAGGTAAAAATCACCATTCATGGAGCTGGACTTTAAAGGAATCCTACAGGGAACGATTTAGCAGCACACTGTCATTCCTTCATCAAAAACCCCTTTCTTGACCTTAGTTGAGAATCATATCACAAAGATAAAGCGCGTTGTTTCAGCACTGCGAAGGGTCCCTTCTTTAGGCAAAATAGTCCTGATGAATATGATGAACAACTAACAACAATAAAGCCAAGTTAGACAATTTTACCTCTGCATAACCTTTTTTGTAACTGGAAAGCCCTGTGCAGTGGGTTGGCTGCTTTAGTGTAAAAAGACTTTATGGGCCTATATGTATAACGCTTTCATCTTTGTTCCCCCCTTTTCCATGAAGAGGTAGGCCTTCACAGAGGAACTGATCTCTGTACAACCACAAGGCCTCATTCACACACAACGCAAGCACAATTGTATATTGCGTATATACGAGCGTCTATGTGTATATGCGTGCACTATATGCAATCCCAGAATGCATCACTCGTAATGGAATTTTGAATGTGCTGTACGCGTGTATACACGCGTATGTGCGCGTTAATACGCTGCTCGGACGCATCTCTGTTCCATTCTGTTTTTGCGCATATATATGCTACGCAAATATACGGCTCCATACGCAGCTATGTGTATGGAGCCATTTATTTGCATGTGTTGCAAATGATACAATACGCGCGTATATGCGCGGCAGTGTGAATGAGGCCTTAGGCTCTATATCAGACATGGCACACTCCAATCAAATGGTGGATGAATTGAGTGAAATAATCTTTAGGGATCATACTTATGTCAACTAAGGGCCCCACATACTTTCAAAAATAGATTACAACACCTAGACAATTAACATTATTATAGTAAGTGCAACTTGTATCATTTAAAAAAAATCCCAGATAAAGGTTTAATAAACCCTTTGTAACGTATTCAAATGTAAAACCTGTAAGCATGTGTAGCTTTATTTTACTGCGGCACAGTCACTAGAAGGAGGGAGAGGGCCACATGTGGCCCAAACATCACCCTGCCTGCTTTAAAGCCTTATTCACATAGGAATGTTTTAGACACATTTTATATCCCATTGATCTCTATGCAACACCTGTTTTTTATAGAAACCACTTCAAAGATACAGCAAACAGGACTTTTTCAAATGCAATGCCATACAGTGGCAAGGAAAAGTGACAACAAAAGACTGGACACTAATGCATATTGGCCCATTTCATACACCATAGGAAGTGCTTGGCAAAATGTTTCAGTTTAATGTGTCTGTGTGATGAAGCTGTGGGGCTATGTACTATTATATTCAGCTTTCTCATAGCTTCGGATGTTTTTTTTTTTTTAATAACTAAACTATTGGTTGTTCCAAATATAATAAGCAGCATCTACTATATGTTCTTCCTTTCAATCTTGTAAAAACATTGCAGCCATTTGAAGTCTTGTTAACAAGCTAACCGCGTGCACAAATGGTCGCGTGCGTTCTTTTGTCTCAAACAATGTGTTCAGTGTACTGGACTCTTGCTTTGATTCTTGGAAAGTGATTTTTTTTTTTTTTGTTTTGTTACAAATGATCTAGCAGCATGGTTAATGTACCACTTTTCCCTTTCACACCTTCCGTTGCTTTAAGAATGATCCACAAGGCTCCTAATAATGTCCTGTTGTTGAGAGGCTTACTTTATTATGGCCAGAGGTTCCAGCTATTCACATTCAGATTGCACAGGATTTGCATAACAGTTGCATACTTGAGTAGGATAAAAGAGCGGTCTTTGTTAACGGTTCAGCTAATTTCCAACTCTTTCAAATGGGCACCTCTTGCCACAGGCAAGTCAAAGTAGTCTCCATTTACAGAAACAAAGGACATTGTTTCCAAGAGGGTGATGAGTAGTGGATTTTAACATTTTAATTTTTTCAGTTTGATGATTTTGAGGAATGTTTTCCTTAAGCCACTGCCAGTATTTGGATGGGAAGGGAGAAAGTTTTTTTTTTTTTTTTTTTTTCTTCACAGCAGCCATGTCTTCCTTTTGTTCTATGGCACACTGTTGCCGTGAATATCTATATTGAAGAAAGATGTACATTTGGTACTTGTATATACACGTGGGGGGGCAAGGGACTTTAAACAAATAGTTTTTGCATTTTTTTTTATGTTTTATTTTTTAACACGTTTGTTTTTATTTTTGTACACTAACTTTATTGCTATCACATAGGGGGCTGACAAGCCCCCTATGTAATAGCAGATACGGTGTGCCCGGTCCTCTTTATGGAGACCAATAATGTCACCTAGGGACCCCACCGGGTCCAGCGATGGGAGGAGAGATCAGCAGCTGGAAGACTGCTGATCTCTCTCTCCGATCGTTGTGGGGAGACCTGCCGGTCCTGGCCCGGCCGTGGAAGCCAGCGGAGGGTGGTGGGGGCAGCACATTCCGACGATTTGGTACAAACGATCTGGCAGCTGTATGGACGCTGGATTGCTTGTATCTTAACAGCTATTGCTGACTGTTTAAAATTACACCAAGAACACAGCAGCAGATGTGTTCTTGGTATAACCACTTCTGTGACCTGGCGTATATGTACGGCTACCTACAGCAATTGCCTAATCACCTTGGCCTCAGAACTGAAACATTCCATATATAGGCCTATATTTTACCTTGCCATGAAATATGGAATGGTTTCAGTTCATAAGTCGAGATGATTAATATAGAGAGAAGTGGACATCCTTGATATGTTCCATGTCTGATTGAAAAGGAGTTGATTTGAAGCAAATCTATATTTTATAAAAGTTTTTGGTTGAGGGTAAATAGCTTATGCCCAAGTAAGAAAATTATCGTCAAAAGCCCAGTTTTGTAGAACGGTTCTTTGCTACTTTTTGTAGAACTTTTATAGTTCTTTTTAGTGAACTATTCTATTCTTTGCTACTTCCAGGACAAAGAGTCAAAGGCCTTGCACATATCTAGGGAGAGTAACCTGATTTCCGGTTGGTAGTTCAGTGGTAAGTGGTTAAGATATATATGGTATGCGGGCGCCTGCTTGATATTTTGGAATGAAGCCTACTTTGTCTGATAACATGTCCCACAAAGCAGTGGAGACGTGCTGTTATTTTTGTTAGAAGTTAGTTTTCCCCCAAGGTTCAGGAGGGGCCATCAGTTAGACATTGGACCATACATGGGGATTACCTGCTTTGGGTATCATTATGATATTCCATTTTTGAAGTGTATTTCCACTTTCGCAGCCAAATTGGGATAACACCTATTTTATAATTGTTACATGTTCCCATTCACATAGCATAAGCTAAAAAAAAAATGCTGCATTCGGTTTTAAATTGCTTATAGTTGGGTTAGGGTTTTAAGGGTTAAAATTTCTTCTAGCTTCTATTTCTCGGAGGGGCTGTGAGGGCTCTGATGTGGCTTGTCCATTGTATGTAAATTAAGCTTATCAGATAAATGCTATCCTCAAATTTCAGTCCCAAGTCTTTCTATAAGGGCCGTAACGCAACCCGGCCAGCTCCCTACGTACAGGGACTGGAGGGGGCATCGTGGTGCCTTGAAGTCAATGGCACCGCAGCCAATCGCCCGCAGTGCATTCGCGGGCACCTGAATGTGTGACACGTGTGCCTGCGTTCCAGTCCAGTGCGATCTGCAAAAATGGTGCATGCAGCATTTTTGCAGATCGCACTGGACTGAAACGCAGGCACTAATGTGCCACACATTCGGGTGCCGGTGATCGCACTGCGGGGGGGGGGCATGGCTGCGGTGCCATTTACTTATTGACTTCAATCATCTCCACTCCCCCTCCCACCCCAAAAAAAAGTGAGCCGGATGGGTTGCATTCCAGAGGCCGAAAGCTCTGGAACGCACTCTTTATGATGTGAACCGGCCCTGAGGACAGGTCTCTGGGAAAGGGCTAAGAAAAAACTGGAATCCGCAATCTTGTCTGCTTTAGTAAAACATCTAAAAGGTAAGAACTTTTTTTTTTTTTTTTAAGTTATTTTTCAGTATGCTGTGTGTACAGGAACACACAACAAACCATATAGAGGGGTTTTCTCAAATTTGATTGCAAACGTGGAAATACACTTTAATTATATATTACAAAGATGCCCCATTGACACCAATATGCTTCACCACTTGCTGACCGGGGTGTTTACACCCCCTTCCTGTCCAGGCCATTTTTCAGTATTCAGCGCTGCGGTACTTTGATTTACATTTATTCCCTCATGCAACACTGTACTGAAATACATTTTATACCATTTTTTTAGGGACAGATAGAGCTTTCTTTTGGTGGTTTTCCCTACGTTATGTTATAAAACCATTATTATTACCCAGATTTTTGGCAAAATAAAAAAAGACGGGGTCACGTCGGGTAAATGGACACCAAACATGTCAAGCTTTAAAATTGCGTGCGCTCGCGAAAACTACCATACCCAAAATTGGCCATAGGCGACGCTTTAAAAGCGTTTACCGCTCATCAGTTTAGTGTTATCAGGGGGTGAAGAGGAATGCGGAAGTGATGTAATACACATCACTTCCTGCATTCCGAAAAGGAGGAGATCAAATGGAGATCGTGTACTGATCTCCGTTTGATCGCTGGCTGCTGTGCTGGTCCCGGGCTCGCATCAGGCACAGCTAAGCTCGGGATCGCCAGCAGCGGCTGTAACGGAGGGGGGGGGACTTTAATTACAACGGCCGGACAGCAGGTGGTTAAAGAGCTTTGTGAGATATTGGGCAAGAAGTGCAGACTGGTGAGCTATTTACAAAGATCCCTGTTGCTGTTTCTACCATGTCCTGATTTGTAAATGGGAGGAGCCACCTTCATTATAATGAATACTTGTGGTGTTGTCATTGGAAAAGCTGCAGCATCTGCATCAGAATATGCCGAGGTACACTTAGAAGTGGATGATTACTTCATAACAAATGAAACTGACTGGCACAGACTTCTGAGAAAAGCAGGCAGCCAGTTGCAGAAGCAGGAAATTAGATATTTAGGGGTGCTCTGTAAACCAGCAGTGTACCGATCACCTTCAGGTTGTCCGATTACTAGAAAGCAATAGTTGAATCACTTTTGACAGCTTTAGAATGTTACAGGGGCTGAAGATTAAAATGGAAAGGTCATTTCTAATAAGTTACAAGATGACTTGTATACCACACTTAGTAGATTGGGGCCGCACATAGTGCAAATTATCTTCCCAGCTGTAACCTACCATTCCACTACCAATTAGTTTGGTGAACACAAAGCAGGCATTGCGGTAATGCCCATACCGGAAAACAATGTCCAGTACTAGGAACTTTTATGCAGTCATCAGATTAAAACCTGCCTTGGTAGTTTGAACGTGATTGGTGATGCAGAAGGAGGAGGGCGAGGAAGTTGCACAGCACAGATGTTAGGAATTTTGATCCTCCTACCAATCTTGGTGGTTGGTGAAATCTAGGAATTACAAAGATCTCAGATTATGGTCAATTTATGAGGTTTTCTGAATTCAATGTGTACTTGATACCATCAGCAGCTCCAATAATTGTTTTCATCGCTTGCTATTTCAGATTGTCATATTCAAAATGTGACTGGCTCTTGCAATCGATACCAAGCAAGTGTTGAGCATAAGCAATTCAACAGTTGGCAAAACCGACCTTAGGTTTTCTGCTCCCAGAATGCAATAAGCAAAGATGGAATGATAGCCTATTATGTTTACAAGTTTTGCAGAAAAGCAGCGAGGAAAGAGAAAATTAATGACAGGAGCTGTCATTTATTAATTAGATGAGCTCTTTACTGATTCATCAGTTTAGGCTGGTGCAACTTTCATGTGGGGTGTAGGTGTGACTAAAGACAGGTCTAACCTGTTGTCACACTTCCTATAATGTCCCTTCTCCTACTTTGATGGGACCTGCTGTAGCCTTAAAAAAATACATATTTTGAACAGTAAGTGATGGAAAATGTCCCCATTAAATGTATTTAATAAGTGTCTGGTTGGAAAGATAGTGAGGGGAATGTCTGTGTCAAGTAGAAAAAGTAGGGTTGGTCTCTTGACGATGGAGTGATAAGGTTCCATTTATATATTGCGTTTCCTGTACGGTTTTCCGCGCGGAATACCGTAAAGGATGACAACGCAAATATTTTTAAATCTGCATGGATGCCGCTCATTTGCGGCTATTAAATAGCGAACGTACGGAATACGCCGGATTATGGCGCTTGAACTATTTCGGTTTATTTTGCCTGACGAAGGGGACCTGTGAGGCTCCGAAACGTTGCATTTACATGTCATGCTAAAGGAATACGAATAAAGAGGACATTCCGAAGCAGAATGGTGTGCAGACAACATATCTTTTAGATTGTATGATGTGGCGCCATCCACCAGTTGTTTCAGCACCTGTTGGATTCTGGGGTACATCGGTACGGTGTCAAAAGGGGATATTACAAAGAAAAAAGATGTGTGATTTCTGGAGCTGCGCGGTTTCGTACCGTGTGGTCCCCGCAATGGTCTGAACGATGCACAGTGAAGTGCATTGTATTCTCTGTTTAGAGCGGCTTCGTACGTATCCGTACAGCCGAATATGCACGAGAGCCACTCAGGTGTGAATGGAGCCTAACACCCATGTGTATATACACAAGATAAAGCCAAAGGAACGCAAGCACTGTACTCCTTCATGAGGGTGGTAGTAAATATGTCCTAACAAATGAAGGTTCTATACTATGGAAATCTCTCTACAGCTGAAATGTTTATTGATGGTGCCAAGGCAGCCAATGCTTTTCTGGGAGCTTTGTCTCTATCAGTACTGTGAGTAAAGGTAATTTGCAGAAAAGAGGATAGCACTGTGAAATAGCAACTAAGACAACATAAGGTTATACATGGTAATTTGAGGCTTCTAACTGGATATGACAGCAATTTGAAACGTCAGTAGAGGTAGACACGCCTAGCAAGACGGGTATTTGTGCAAAAGAAGGAATATTTGTTTGTGTCCCCATGAAGGAGGTTTCCCTTCATCTCCTGCCCAAGTAACACTTTGGGCAGAGCAGAGATTATTTTTTCTGGAGACCAACAGCATTCTGTGCCTAAATCTCAGTGGTACAGGAACAGCATTTTAAACCTGACAAAAGTTCTAACTAGGGATGCACCGGAACAAAATTTTCTGCAGCCCTGTTATGAATGAACATGAAGCCTCTATACTGAGTGCTCTAATTTATTCATAAACTGTGGAGATAGCGTCAGTTACTGTGTCCACAATCATGAAGGAACAGGAAGTGATGTAGAGCACTTCCAGTTTATTCATAACTGGGGACACAGTAAGCATACCATGTCCTACAAACTCTCAGCGATCAGTTCTGATCACGGATTGTGTGTACTCCACTCTCCATCATGACTCGCAGGAGGCCCAGCAGAGCGTTGTGGATGGAAGCTCGGCTTGATGAAGGGTATCCTGCATGATCCCGATAACGTTGCCACCATGTCAAATTAAGCACATGCGTCAATGAGTTTGGAGTGCCGTTGTCCCATGTTTCCTTGCTCTGACACGGCCATCCATATGCCACCGCTGCACCCATTGTTTGCTGTGACCGATATGGTCAGGATTGCGATGGGATCATGGACTGTTCTACAGCTTTAACGTGACGCATTAGTAATGTTGCAGCATAGGGGGTAGTGTTCGTTAGTTCTAACACACTTTTTGTCCTAGGAAGTGAGTGAGGGTTTGTGAAGTGTGTTGCTGGCAGGATCAATAGGTCAACATAAAAGGATAACATTCCTGAAAAAGAAAGCTAAAACAATCATACCGCATCCAAGGACTGGTAAGCTGCAATATATTACATTTTTGTAGATAGACTGTACGGCATAATGTCTGTCACTGAGACTTCAGACAAACTCTCATTCACGTGTGTAAATTTCAGCTTCAGTTATTGAGCTCTGTAAACACTAAACAAGGAGCAAAGCAAAAGTTTAACCTCCTGTCAGGAAATGAGAATGCATAAGCTTAATATAGATTTCTCTTTTCCTTCTTGATAAAGGAAGTACCACCAGAGACTACCAATAACTATAAGAGGTGACCAGTGGCAGGCCCAATATTTGTCCTGTGACAGGTTTTTCTTAATTACTACCCATGAAGTTATCCAGTTAGCTTAAATGAGGCATCTGATGGATTATAGCAATTTATGGGAACAGCTGACAGGTAGAAGACCCTGAAGGGAATTTTATCAAAGCTGGAGCAGACAAAATCTGGAGCAGCTGTGCATGGCAACCAATCAGCGCCTCGCTCTCATTTTCAAATTTTAGCTGAACAAACGGAAGAGAGAAGCTGATTGGCTGCTATGCACAGCTGTTCCAGATTTTGTCTGCTCCAGTTTTGATAAATTCTCCTCCCTGGGTTCTGTGTCAAATGTAAAGAAAAGCTATCAGATAAAATATAGGGGCTGCCATAGTTGATCTAGCCTTCCAAAAAAATGTTTCCTGTCTTACAGATGTAAAATAGTTTCTTTATTGTATATCAGGATGCAAAAGGACTGAACCACATAGGACTGTTTTTATAATACAGTGCAGACTTTCAAGGTTTTCATGTGTGCATTCTATAGGCGTGATGTACACATAAAGTAGGCAAGCATACTAATTTGCTGTATTTATGAGTTTTTCATTTTAAAAATGTCTTACTTTTTCAGACCAGGGTGGTCTTAGTGGTTATTTTATACCTTTTTTTTTTTTTATATTCCTATAATTTTTTTTCAATGCCCATTATAATTATTGCCCACTTAAAATAGCTGTATACAGAAAATGACTTTTTTAACTTTCTTAGTGGAAGTGACAAGAGCATCTGCTTGTCACTGAGGCAACCACAATCTGCCGTGGTGTAATTATAGCTGTGAATAGGTTCTTAATTATTAATGGCTCACCATCTTTGAATATGTTTATCATATTGTTGATGTCGTTTTGTAATGGTTTTTTAGGCCTAGAAAGCCAAGAGAAGAATGCTGAATACTTTGTGTAGGTGATCAGTTGAAGTATAATTCATCAGTAACCGTATTCTGCATTAGTCTATATAGCCTCAAGGTTATTTGTAGGGTGACTAAGCCCCAATGAATGCCTTCGTAGTTTGACACTTGGGGGTTTTTTTAACTTGTATTTTTCATATATTTTAGTAAATTTCTTCCCGAAGGAAAAAAACTTGATTTTATTATTTTTTTTAAATATTTCTTTTAAAGCAAATATGTGACTCCTGTTTTAAAATAGCTTGTTGGTATTGGAGCCCTTAAGCTGCTATTTTTTTATTTTTAAAGTTGTATGCTCCATGGCGACCAGTGACTGGATGTGCTGCAGGAGAATGCAAATCACTGCCATTACATTCCTCATACGAATAAATGCTACACCAGTCATACTTTCAGAGGTTACCTAACAAATTGTTATGCTCTCGTTTGTTTCAGACAGCCCTCTTTAGGCCCTGTGCAGACCTACGCGATCTGGGATTTCAATGGGGTGACATCCGCGCGGCAATCGCAGAAAAAAGGTACATGTACCTTTTTTTTCTTCTTTGCAATACATGACGCGCGGCTGTTTTAGCCGCAATCGTGCAGGATTCCACGCGGTGAGGTGTCGCCTAGGTGTGCCCCGGCCCTCAGGCTAGGTTCACACCTAGGCGATTTATCGCGCAAAACACAGATGCACGTTGTATTCAATGGAGGCTGTTCACGCCTTTTGCGGTTTGTCTCCTGTCGCGCAATAATCGCCTGTTGCGCAATAAGGTGCAGGTGCTGTTTTCGGGTGTTTGTCACGCGTTTGGCTCCCATAGCCATCTCTGCATTGAAAACCGCATTACAATCGCGCGGTTTTCAATGAACAGTTGCGCAATCAAAAACGCGCAAAAACAGCTCAGCATCTGAATCGCCTAGGTGTGAACCTAGCCTTAGCTTTTTCTTCTCCTCCACATCTTTGATCAACCGATATGTGAAACCCAGATCAAGATGTTCTTGTACAGGTCTACAATAGTTTTTTAAAGCTCACAGCCAGGAATAGGCTACAGGAAGCTATAATAGATGTAAGAAAGTAAGGGGCACACTTGTGTTGACAATTAAGGGCCAGGTGAGGTGGTCCTAGACCTACCAATTTCCTGTGGATCTTCCCCAGTACCTCTCCCTCAACAGACCTAGAGGTCATATCCATGTGTGATCCAAGAACTTTCTACTTCCATGTCCCTCTCTAAGTTGGTGGCTCTCCTCTCCAGGGATATTTTCATCAGAAGTGACATCACAGAACATCCCATTAGCAGTCCGGGCTTGTAGTGCTGCTCCTGCCCAATGTGATCTGATACTGCTTTGGTTCAGGGGTCACATTGCTTTAGGTGCAACCAGACTATATGGAAATAAAGCATAGTGACAGAAAAGCATATGTCCAATTCCTTTATAGCTCCTGCATCCAACATGCCTGGTGTGCAGCATGCTACCTTCATTCATTATATCCATTGTTGCCATCTAACCCACTATGACTTAGCTTGTCAAGGTTGCAAATGAGCCTTCTCTTTTTTTTTTTTTTTTTTTTTTTTTTTTTTTTACAGTGCTTTTACGTACGTGCCAACATCCGGAATCTCTAGATCAAAGGTTGGCATGGCTGAGCAGTACAGGTTGTGTAGAGATGTTCATTGCTGGTACCAATTGACTCACCTCAACTTACAGTAGTGGCCCCAGCTGCTATGATTATCTGCCACCCCTGGGTAGAACGTCCTTGCTACCATTGCGACTCTGTGACCAGTACTTCTTCAACAATCCAATTGTGTGTGGGCTCACACAAGATCCGCTGTTTCCATTACATTTGGATGGAGCTTTATAAAAAAATGATTGAGCTGTAACATTTTACTTAGACCTATGTGAAGCTAGACCACTGATCTTCAAATGTATTTAATTTTTATTGTGACCATACACATCATATTCAGTCATTCCAAATGATCTTTTTCTCATAAATGATCAAATCAATGCAGGAAACCCAATTTAGTTGAATATGATTGGATTGTCTACCTGCGCTAGGTGTTTCTTTTTAGTGCAGCAGCAACTAAGACCCTTCTTCCCCGATTGCTCAGTTTGGCCGGGCGACCAGCTCTTTGAAGACACCATAAAGTCACTAGCACTCCGTTTGTAGATGGCAGTCAATCACCTTTATTGACTGAACATGATGTCATATACACAAAGTGACGTTTCGGGACCAGGCAGTCCCTTCAGGCAAACAACAGTTTGACTGCTATCTACAAACGGAGTGCGAGCGACTTAATGGTATTTTGCATTTGATGTGCGGAGGCATTCGCTGTCACTTTCGGCACCCACCAGTTTTCGTTTGGGCTTCATCCGGTCAGGAGTGCGATGGGATCTACTACAGCTCTTGGAAGAGTCCCGGTTGTGCCAAACTTCTTCCATTTGAGAATTATGGAGGCCACTGTGTTCTTGGGAACCTTCAGTACAGCAGAAGTTTTTTTTTTTTGTAGTCTTCCCCAGATCTGTGCAATAATCCTGTCTCTGACCTCTGCAGGTAGTTCCTTTTTGACCTCATGGCTTTTGCTATGATGCATTATGCCTTGCCATCTGCGAGACCTTCTATAGAGGTGTGTGCCCTTCCAAATCATGTCCAATCAACTTAATATACCCCAGGTGGACTCCAGCCAAGGTATAGAAACCTCTCAGCAACAATCAAGAGAAATGGGAGGCACCTGAGCTAAATTTCAAGTGTTGTTGCAAAGGGTCTGAATACTAAAGGTGCCCATACACTGCTCGATTCTCGAGAATCGAGCAGTGTGAACGGAGACGTGCGACCGTTTCTACTGTACGGTTGCACGTCTTCCGTCGAACCAGCATGTTCGAAAACCAGCCGGGAATCGTACGATTCTCGGCTGGTTAGAACGGTGCTCGGAAGACAAATGCCGAACGGGCCGGTGTGCGCACGCGCACACTGCCCGTTCAGCATTGCGGTCATCGGAAGTCCGCCCCTCAGGGGGGCGGGCTTGCGATGATCGAGAGTGCGATCTGCCTGTCCAAGATAGGCAGATCGTACGTTTTTTTAAATCCCTGTACAACCATCGCAAGACTAAGGTCTTGCGATGGTTGTAGAGTGTATGGACACCTTTAAAGGTGGCCATACACTTTAAAACCATCGCAAGACCTTAGTCTTGCGATGGTTGTAAAGTAATTTAAAAAAACGTACCATCTTGGACAGGCAGATTGTACTTGCGATCATCGCAAGCCCGCCCCCTTGAGGCCTGTTCGGCATTTGTCTCCCGAGCATCGTTCAAACCAGCCAAAAATTGTACGATTCTCGACTGGTTTTCTAGCATGCTCCTTAGACAAAAGATGTGCGACCGTACAGTAAAAACGGTCGCACGCCTTCCATACACTTTGCGATTATCGTACGATCGCAGGATTTCCCACGATAATCGCACAGTGTATGGGCACCTTTATGCCAATGTGATATTTCAGTTTTTCCCTTTTCATATATATGCAAACATTTCTAAAATTCTCTTTTCACTTTGTCATTTTGGGGTACTGAGTGTAGATTAATGAGAGGGAAAAAAAAAGAATGTAAACAACTGTAGTATCAGGCTGCAACATAACAAAATATAAAAAAGTGAAGGGGGTCTGAATACTTTCTGAATGCACTGTAATTTATCATGTTTGAGCAATCCACAAACATTCATGCAATCAAAACACACGAAACTTGGAAGCTTAGAAAATATTCTAAGGTGGGTGACAAGCTTTACAACAATGTTTTGGTTACTTGCATTGAACCAGAGCACCTAGAAACAATGCTTCTAACCAGCCTGTACATCCGTGTTTTATCCAGACACATAAATCTATTGTAGTATGATGGCGCTTTGTGATCCGGACATGGCATACTTGAGAAACGTACATAGAAGATTTTGTTTTCCCTTCTGTTATACTCTATACAGACTGGCAGCTGTCTTTCTTCCACCCTTCTTGTGGCATAAAGCTTTGACTAAGAAGCTGGCTGAATGCTGAAAGATACTAATGCTTCAGTTGTCCTGGATACTGACATCACGCTGCATTGTAATCAAATCTAGGCTTTTTGCTGGCCGTTTTGGGATTCAAATCTGACCTCCAATCTTAGCAGCTGCTCCAGTGAGATGGACAATACCCTGCTGGAGGGCAAATCTAGACAAAAGGAAGCAAGCCTGCTTTGTGCAGCCCTCCAGTAAATAGGGTGGTACTGTGTTTCACATGTGATCTTTTAAGCACCTTTTTTCAGCTGATGAGTTATGTGAGCTGTTAGAAAAATTATTAACCATAACCATTTGTTATGCTAAAGACTAAATGACAAGTGATAGAAGTGATACGTGCCAGAATTGGCTTTTAAAAAAAAACTGTTGTAAGTCCCTTTTTCTATTTAAAAACTATATATTTAGTGCGCTTAAAAAAAAAAAAAAAAGACTGCATGCTGTACTTTTTTAAATTTATATATAATGTGCACACCACCAGAACTCCATGGTGTGACCTGTCACCACCCATGAGAAGGCAAATTGCCTTGTCTTGCATTCTGGCTGCGCTGGAAAAAATGTCCAGTGCAGCCCGAACGCAGATGGTGTGAACAAGCCCTTGGTCAGGACCTTCTAGACCCAGAAAGGTACTACTGAAAGAGTTCCACTCCTTACCAAGTGTCCAGTCCTCACTGTGATGGCCACTCTGTATTCAGCCTATTAGCAAAACGACTTTGCTATCACTGTATAGCAGTCTAGGTTTGTGTGAGCACAACAGGAAATGACATATGGAGTGAACAAGCTCCAAATGGGCATATGTCAGCAGACAAGGGAAATGATTAGAGAAAGTGAAGTTGAGAGAAATCTTAAAGTGTCAAATTTAAAGTGCGTGTGTATCAAATGATGAAAAAAGCATGAGCAGAACTTCCATGGGTGAATACTGTACGTCGAAGAGATCCATGGATAAAAGCAGTTGACGTTCTTGACTTTTCCGTGTGAATGTCAAGCATGGCCTTGTCCATTCCATCTGCCTGTTTGGTCAGTGACCCAGTCCATCGCATAAAAGGACCAATAGGAAGTGGGTGGGTGAGAATGGGCCAAGCTAACTTGTCTTAAAAAAGCTGAAGTTTGCTTATGACCTCCAGTCCTGTGTATCTGACTCTACTGATCATGTGGTCATGTGTATTGCAATGAAGAAAGCGTTTGCTTATGTGCTTTTTTGTTTTTGTTTCATGTGCTTAGTTTGGGATGTTCAGTCTTGTGACGGATCTGGAATTAAAATTGGGAACTAATGTTGTCATGTTGGCAATTCTGAACAAGATGAATTAAAAAGAGGTTAAAGCAGAACTCCCAGGAAAAATGATTAACCCTTGCAATGGGGCTACCCCTGCACTGCAAGGTTAACTTCTCATTTTTTTGTCTACAGAGTAAAATAAAAAAAGTTGTACTCGCCTAAACCTCAGAGCCGGTTTGTTGTGGGAGCACTCCCTCCAGCCTTTGTCCTCCTATGCTGCAGTATGTCCCTTGACATCTTCACTAGTGATTGGCTCGGGCGTGTTCGCCCACTGGGAAGCTGTCAGCGCGCAGGGCCAATCACAGGCACTGAGACATTTCTCGATCTCTGCAGCTGCGCACCGGGAACATGTCTCAGTGCCTGTGATTGGCCCTGCACACTGACGGCTTCCTGGTGGGCTCGGCACAAGGCGCTTGCGAACACGCCCGAGCCCATCACTAATCTTCACATCCTATACACCGTGTATAGAACGTGATGACTCAAGCATCCTTGGACCGCTCCCTGGAGCCTCTCTTCCCCTCCGCTGCAGCGGTTTAACATCCAGCCGGCTCAGAGGATCAGGTGATTATAACTTTTTTAAAGTTTCTTTCCTAGACCCAGACGAGCAGTTAACTCTTGCAGTGTTGCGGTAGCTCCGCTGCATAGGTTATTAATATTTTCCCCAGAATTCCTCTTTTATATCTAACGGGACAAAATGACATTTTTCCCCCTCTATAAATA
Source organism: Nanorana parkeri (assembly GCF_000935625.1). Lineage (NCBI taxonomy): Eukaryota > Metazoa > Chordata > Amphibia > Anura > Dicroglossidae > Nanorana > Nanorana parkeri. Next base: position 502,971 of record NW_017306539.1, read on the forward strand.
GGCCTCTTTTAGAACATCAGCTGACTGGAGGAGCTTTCATTCTGCCATTGCGATCTTTCAGTGTAGCTGCTTACAAGGCAAAAATGTTGTTTGCTTGCTACGTTTACGCCATACTTTGAATAGCATAGGAGAATGTTGTGAAGTGTTCTCAATCATGTTCTCCAAACAGCAATGAACCAGCAATGAACCAGCAAAGTCACTTCAGTAGCATAGGGCTGTGTGTATTAAATGCCTCATAAGCCAGAATTTACATTTTGGAGGTCTTTGGTTTCCCCAATGTTGTGTGAATTGCAGCTGCCCCGGTTTGTCTGCACGTAGCGAAGATAAATGTCTCTTTTGTATTATCTCAATATATTGGATTTGTTCAGCGCAAAGAGTAGTTGGCAAGCTTTGCTCCATTTCGTCTGGTGCATCACTTTAAATACTCGGCTATAATGGAGATTTTTTTTCATGGGAGTCATGGGAATTGTGTCCATTTCACATCTTCCAAATGTCTGTTGGAGAGGTCAGCTGAGCGGCCATATGGCTATGTATTTTTGTTGTCAGCAGGAATAGGGGAAATGCAAAAGTTCTTTCCGACTGTTTCAAGCAGCCTGTTAGGCACACCAGTTGTATTATATGTGGTGTCTGTGTCGTAAAGCAAGTTAGGGCTCATGCACATGGGCATATTTCAATACTTTCATCTACGCTGACGCTAAAAAAAAAAAATGTGCATTTGGTGCAATTACGCGTGAACGCCATTTAGAGTTGTATGTGTGTAAATTAATTCCATTGGCTAGAATATTAATTTTATGCTAGCCAAGAGAATAAATCTATGTGCATACACATGCGATGGATTGCATTTACTTGTACATTATGACGGTAAGCTCCTCTCTGAGCACAGGTTTGGAGGTTTGGGCCATTTTATTTTTATGCTGCTCTAAGGCTTTTTTCACACCAAGCGCGGAGCAGGTGCAGAGCAGTTAGACCGGAGCAAAACTGCGCCCAATGTATTCCAATGGTATTTTGGGCTCTAGTTCACACCGATGCATTCAGTTCCAGAGCAGGTAAAAAAACTGCAGCAGGCCCTATTTTACCTGCTCTGGAACGCATGCGAACGCATCAAAAACGCATGCAAACTCCCTGGAACACACTGAAAGCCCATTTTAAACTTACATTTTTTTTTCTTTTTTACCAAAAACGGCCCTGAACGCATAAACGTGGCACAAAATAACGCGGCACAACCCACTGCACTGCGTGTGCAAAAACCTGAGCAGACCTGCTCTGCATTTGGTGAACAAGGCCTTAGATATTGATCTTAATGCCACAATGTGCATGGACACAATGGCTAAAATAGAGCAACGTTCAGAGGCATCAAAAAAGCAATCTGCTAAAAGCAGTATATTTTCTGCCCATTAGTCTACCTTCATACCAGATGAATACATGTACAGGGAATGTATCGTATTTTCCAAGATTTGTTGGATATACATTGAAAAGACGTCCACTAAATGTAACTCTTCTCAATGCATATTAATCATAAAAATATAAACCTCCTTTTATACAGATTTTAAAGATCTCCAGGAAAACTTTTTCTTAACCCTTGCAGTGGGACTACCCCAGCATTGCGAGGGTTCAGTGCTCGGGGGACAAAGATCTACTCACCTGAAGCTCTGAGCCAGCCAGCTGCCACAGCGCTCCCTGCAGCCTTCCCAGCAGCATTTGAATCTTCCTTGTTGTCCTCACATCTATGCACAGTGTATAGACGTGATGATTTACTGGACCTTAGACCGCTGTAAAGTAGCCTCCGCTGCAATATCGCTCCCATGATGGACTACAATCTCGTGTTTAGTTTACTAACTTGTAGGGATGCACCAAGTGGTCCGATACTTACCCCCGATAATGGAACTTCCGGTCAGAGGCAGTGCCGCGAGGGAGCATGGAGTCCGCTTACCTGCCAATCAGGAAGCCCGGGTGGCTGTCCGACACTGCAAGGTTTGATTCCTGTGTCTCTCTGTGGAAGACCTCCCCTAGTATGTCTCTTCAGAGCTTCAGTACGACCACGTCTCTTCAAAGTGTTAATTGATTATATTATTCATGCCAATTTTTATATTTTATCTTTTTCTTCTGAATTTTCTAAAAGCACTTTAAACTTTGTATTTGCTCTAAAAACTAAATGGAAATTCCTACAGACAGCTGCATTTGTATTGGTTTTGCCTTCAGGTGCTAAACTGCCAGCACAGTGGGGATTTGTAATCGTCTCTATTTAGTGAAGATCAGCTCTTAAGCCTGGAGAGAATGTTGTCACTAGAGAGCGAGGTCACACTGCCGCCATGTGAGGGAGTGAAAGTTAGGTTGGAAGCCAGATATCATCTGCTTATGGGAGTTCTGGAGATTTAGTTGGTGAGGAAGAGAGGAAAGGGAAAGATGACGAAGCAGAATCCTTAAGTGTAAGGTCATCTTTGTGCTTTAGAAACCTATAGCCACAACCCATGCACTGATAGATTTAGAAGCATGCTTCCTTACATTTTTGTTTTTATTAAATGATCAATAATATTGAGTAGTCATTTTTTGTTCAATTGCCATGTCCGGTAAAAAAAAGCTTTTTTTTTTTCCTTTTGGAGCTGTACTGTAATGATCAAGTTATGAGCATGTAAGAGTTTGTGTACAAAATCATCCATGGCAACAAGTAAAATTGGCATAGGGTGCAAGGAGCACAGAGAGTGAAATGTAGGGGTAGAGCTGGCCATGCACTCTTCAGTTACCATCGATACCCCCATCCTCGCCAAACAGCTTGGATGAAGGAACCCTAGCTGCTGCCTATTTGTATTAAATACCTGGGCAGTGTCTGCATCTGACTGACTCCTTCCACAAACGCTGATGGAAAAATCTACTTCAGTGGAGCGGAGGGGTGCTGGTAGGATTCCAATTCCCATTTCATCGGGAAGGGTTAGGGTGAAAAAAGAAAAGAGTGCACTTGTGTCCATACTATGTACATGAAACCATTTTACATAATCTTAGCAAGGAGTAAAAAGAGAGGCATCTATTGTCTGCCACATACAATGCTGTTTTAGCACCTCTCTCTGGGCAGGTTATTAACACCTTCTAGCTCCAATTATGCAAATGCCATCAACACCTGGCTGCGACTAACAGATTATGTGGATTGGAACACCATTCACCATATTTATTCCCAGATAATTTTTTGTACAAGTCATTCTAAATTGAGAAAGCTGGTTGGATGACCAGTTAAAAGTCTTCAAGAAAAATACAGTAAGTCCAGTTGCCTTGACTTCTTTTTTTATAGATATACCATGACCTGGATGAATGAGAACCTTCACAGACAAGGAGTAAAAGAGCTGTACACAAGCCATCCCTGACCTCTCTACCTTCTTTTAATGTGAAGTTATTCATGTTCAGAGATCACAACAAATTGTTAATAGCAGGAATGCAATGATATATCGGCCCGCCAAAACATATCGGCCAAAAATTGCACTTTTGGCATAATGCAGAAAGTGCCATTTTCTGGCAGATACAATGATGCATCTGTTCTTTCTCTCATCCCCGCTGGGCCTTCTCTGTGTCCCAGCGGGGGAGGAGAGAAACTGTCACAGGAGGCCGAGCGCTGCGGCCGTCTCTCCTCCCACACCGCTCAGCTTCCTATCACAGATCAGAGGAGAGCAGTGTGGGTGGAGACAGCTGTCATTGCTGTCACAGGAGGCTGACAGCGTGTCAGTGATCGCTGAGTATTTGTAAATAATTGAGGACATAGTATGTTGACTATATCCTCAATTATGAATGAATGTTCATTCATGATTGTGGATATAGTCAACACACTATGTTTTCTCATGTTATGAATGAACAGGAACACTCGGTATAGAGGATTCCTGTTCATTTATAACATAGGCTGCAGAAAAAGAGAGAGAGAGAGAGAGAGGACTCTGTGTTCTCAATCTCTTTTTCTATTTTAAAAGGGAAATATCAGGGGTCTGTTTAGATCTCTAATATTTCCCCGATGCCCTTAAAAGTAAAGTAAAAAATTAATAAATAAAAATAAAATAAAACATTTAAAATTTTATGAAAAATAAATACAAATAAAACAAAACAATTTTTTTTAAAAAAAAGTTAAAATCAAAAGCATTTTCAGTTTCGGCCTGATTTTTTTTTTTTTTTTTTCGGTTTTGTTTCGGCTTTAACATTTTCATTTTGGTGCACCTCTAGTTAATAGTTAAGGTACTTGAATGTATTTATAAGATTAAGTACCGAGTTTAGGGTCACTTTCAGGCCCCATTCACACTGAGCGATTTATCGAGCGATTTTTGCAGCGATATCGCTCTATGTAGCTTCTCCAATCCATTTCAATGGAGCTGTTCACATCTCGTCGCTCAATATCGCTCAATATCGCTTGTAGCTCGTCACTGGTAGCTTGTCGCTCCTACATGACCCTTTATTGCTCCTGATTGCATACAGCCCAATAGGAAAAAGTCGCGCGATATCGCTCGTCGCTCAATATCGCTCAAAATTGCGTGATTTTCATGTCGCTCAGTGTGAATGGGGCCTAAAGTGGTGTCAGTATTTGGATTGGACAGTGAAGGGACAGCCACAGTGCAGCCACAAACCGATGAGGTCATCTCTCTGCTCACTCCTATCAGCATTGTTTGCATGTAGCTCATTTGAATGGCTCCCCTAATCCTGTTTGTTTATTTCTGTTTTGGCTTTGCTAAAGTTTCTTTTTAAAATAACGTCCATGCAATTATATTAAAAATAAACAATGTATGTGTCTAGATGTTGTTGTATTTACTGAATGCGCCATATGGGTTGCAAATCAATCAACTAACTTCTTTCATTGTGTTTATTCCAGAGTGATACGATTGCATGGGTCCGGTTACGGGAATGACTCCTGACAAGAACGTAGAAACTCCCGGAGCAGAGAGAGTTGCAGGTTTGAGTCAAATTGATACAATGGGTAGCCTGCCAGAAGAAGTTGGTGCAGCCAGGCCAAAGGCCTCTGCCGTGGACTGTGGCCCAGCAGATGAAGAGCTGACAAATTTGAACTGGCTTCATGAGAGTACAAACCTGCTGAATAACTTTAGCCTTGGAAGCGAGGGACTTGCAGCCAATAATCCATTATATGACATTGAAGGTGACAATTCTCCATCAGGTTGTCGAAACACAGAAAAGTCTTCTGCCTCCTCCAAACCTCCTTATTCCTTCAGCCTCCTCATTTATATGGCAATTGAGCACTCCCCTAACAAATGTCTGCCTGTGAAAGAAATCTACAGCTGGATCCTGGATAGGTTTCCTTATTTTGCCACGGCACCCACCGGCTGGAAGAACTCTGTCAGACACAACCTTTCATTAAACAAATGCTTTCGAAAAGTAGAAAGAAGTCATGGAAAAGTAAGTCATATCGGAAGTGAAACTTTCATTACTATCAAAACAGAGAAGGAATAGTTTGGGATAAAAATGTGCGCATTGTATTTTCTGTCTTGTTTTAAAGTCCTATTTTCCAGGGGTTGTGGTTACTAAATAGTGATTCCTGCATTTTTATAAGGTCCACTTGAAAGTACAGTGTTTGACTTGCACTAGGTCTTATTTTCGGGGTAGGTCTTATTTTTTTTTAATGTACAACAATCCACACTTATTCATGTACAACAGTCTACATGTATTCATGTACAAAAATATGGTAATCAGGGGTGTCGTACCTTTCCAAGAGCAATTTGGTAACCAATCGCTGGCCAAAATAAGCGAAGCGCGCTTTCACTATTGATTCCTCACAGGTGGAGTGCATTTGGTATCACTCCGCCTGTGACAGGAGCCAGCGCTATAGAGGAAGCATCGGCTTATACAGCTCTGCTCCCTCCGCTGCCGCCTCGCTTCCTCTAGCGCTGGCTTCGTTGGCAACACTGATTTTCTCCCGCAGCACTTCAAGTTCCCCTTTTATGCCACCACCGGCCCTGGGAATGGCTACAATTAGGTCTTTATATTTTAACAATTCCCAAAAATAAAAGATGGGTGTTATTTTCGGGGTAGGTCTTATTTTTGGGGAAACACAGTATATGTACAGCCAAATGTTTCTTTTTAGATATTGGATAGAGTGGGGAGGGGTAGGTCACACATTCAATCTGACAATGAATAGAACCGGGTAGATGCAAAGTAACAACAAAGTTACATTGTATCTCAGAATCACGCTTCTAATCAGTGTTTATAAACACTGTTCAAAAGGTCACATTTCTGACAGCAGCGGCTGTAATGACAGCTTCCATACAGCTGTCCCAAAAGTTCCCATAATAAACAGTGTTTTGTAAAGATATAACTTTAACGGAACTGATTGCACAGTGTAAATATTGACATTGTCTGTGTGGTCAGACAATGGTCTGTATTGTCTGTAAACTGTATTTGTTAACTGCCTTATGTGAGCAGACCCAGGCTTTTTTGCCCTGTTATGGACTCTAACTTTATGTAGTTAATCTATTTAGCCTGCAGGTGGGGCTCTAGGCTTTCATTTGTCAAGTATTGTATGACCCTCAACTGTTCTAAAAGACACCCACGGTTTACAGAATGTAATGAGGGAGATTTTAATAAGGCTTTGCTACATTATTCTGGCTGTATCTAGAACTCTTGTGCTAAATTCATAAAACGTCTGGAACATCTCTATAGTCAATGCAGCGAGTTCTTGTGTCTGCAACAAATTCAGTAAAAAAATAAAAAGCTACCCCCGTTTTAGAGTTAAAAAAAATTAGTCACTGGTTCCTACTTTACTATCGGCCCGCATCTCCATTTGTTGCCAGGATGCTGTCGGCCTGCAGTATCAGTCACTAAGACACCGCCAGCCCATAGTGTCCTTGGTTGCTATGATGCTGTTGGCCCATAGTGTCCTTGGTTGCTAGGACTCACAGCACCATAGCAACCAAGAATGCTGTGCAGCTGACAATATCCTCGCAATAAAGGACATTGTGCAGCTAACAACATCATACCAACCAGAGACCCTGTGTGATCCTGAGGGGGCCGAACATGCCCTGAGAATGTAATATCTATCATATGAACACTCCGGCCTCAGTACCGCTTCCCCTCCAGCCTGCCTCCATGCAACAAATTCATGTACCTGTCATGCAGAGGCGTGACACAATTCTAGAGTGTCTGCAACACTCTGTGAATTCCAGGGAATGTCATTAGATCAGTGACTTCCATCAGATGGGACCCGTCCAAGGTTTAATATGACAGGCTAAGCCTCTTTAGCTAACCCTGGTGCTTTTGAAATCCTTTGACATATATATAAAATATATATTTGTGAATTGAAGTTTGTGTGTGCATACATATGTACTGTCTTTTGGGTTTTTTTTGTGCTTCTAAGAAATAAAGCCAATTGGTTTGATCTGAGGTGCAAAATAAAAGCTAGCACATGCAGTGAGAGTTGCGTACTGAATATTCATGTTTGAATTGCTGGTACCTTTCATGATGAATAGCTGCTAGAAGCTTTCTAAGAAATCTATATGAATCCATTTTCTTTAAACCTGAAATAAAAAGTATGTTTCCCATATCAGTAAGGGATAAGGATATTGAAGTTGTTGGTTCTAAGCTGATGGTGCATATTAATCCCTGTATATATAGAGATGCTTCTCCCAGCTGCACATAGACAGTCACTGTACACTTGCCTAGTCTAGCTATGGTCTCAGATATCAGTCTGGTTTGGGTTGTCATGGCAGCACTTCCTTCTGCTGGCTCGGTTCTTGGGCTTTTAGTAATGTGAGATGAGCTTGTGTTCCTGCTAAACTAAAATCTTCCTTATATAAAAGATAAAATGCAAGACTGGCTGTAATCTCAACCAGAAAGAGCCTTCTACAGGAATGTGCAAGGGCAATCTTTCATCTATGTTTAAACTCCTGTTTGTAAAATGTATACCTGGATGTGTACAGTGTTGCTTATGATGGGAGGTATTTCTGCATTAATACTTTCTTACAAGTACAAAATGGAGATTATTCAGTAACCAAAAGAACAAAGTATATAGTACAGTCATTTATAGCAACAAGTCAGAAATGGCCTTAAGGGTGGGTTCACACCTGGGTGTTTTTTAGTGCTGATCGAAGCAGTGAAATCCCATACTTCCTTAAAAACGCCCTAAACCCAAACAAGTACGGGAGCTTCTTTGGGGTGTTTTTCCGCGCGTTTCCATTGGTATTCCCGAGTGTGGCTCGGGGTTAACAAAGCGGTAACCCCGAGCCACACTCGGGAATACAGCGTAGGACTTACCTTGTCCGCGATCTCCGCTGTGTCCTCCGGCGGCTGCCTACTTCTGGGTTTTGTCCCTTGCGAGCGGCCGCGTCGCAGGGGGGCGGAACCGGCAGGAAGTTTGAAGGTTAAAAAAATGTTAAAAAATGATAGAGAGAATAATAAAGGGGAAAAAATCATAGCGCCAGTGAAACGCGCGTTTCACTGAACGGAAAAACGTGCTAAATGCTACGCCGAGGTGTGAACCCATCCTTACTGATCGGACCCGAACTCGGGTGGTTATGTTTGATCTGTTATTGTAATTTGTATTCAATATGGGATTCAATTTAAAGTGATGCTAAACTCAGGAGTTACATTTTAAAAATGCATTCAAGTAACTGTTACAAATGCTGGACCTTATTTGGGATCACTCGGCTGTAGATGCTCAAATCATCTCTGAATTGGTGCTGACACTGTCCTTCCTTTCTTCTCCATGGTCCCTGTGTGTGTTGTAAAGTAGTCACCCCTCAAAGTTCACTCCTGTGATGGACTAAAATCTCATGTTTAGTTTACTAATTTGTATTGAGATTGTAGTCCATCACAGGAGGGAGCTTTGAGGGGTGACTGCTTTACAACACATGCAGGGACCATGGGGAACAAAGTAGCCCCCCTCCAGAAGGAAGGACAGTGTCAGCACAAATTCAGTGATGATTTGAGGATCTACAGCTGAGTGATACCAAATAAGGTCCAGCATTTTTAACCGTTACTTGAATGCATTTTAAGATTTAACTTCTGAGCTTGGTGTCACTTCAATGCCCCATTCACACTTGACCTGAGTGGTGTTTGTGTTTTTGGGAATTTTTCAAGCGATTGTATAGGCATTTATGCGCACATTTCAGACTTTAGCATTTTGTGTTAATATTGAAAAGCTAGTTATTAGGCAAGAAACTGCATGAAAAAATGTGTGTTGTGTATTTTTTTTGCACACTTCTAGAAGTCTGTTGGAGCCAAAACATTTGATTGCCCCAAAACCAGCTTATGTACATTTTAGGAGCTCCAGGCATTTTCTGTCAAGCGACAGAATGTTCAGGTGTGAATAAGGTTCATTGGAAACAATGGGTTTCCTTCTGTCCAGGGTTGTAAAGCTAGACATTCGAACTACTAGGTGAGAAGGGGGCCTTAAGGTGCCCACACACCTTGCGATAATTGTACGATAATCGCTGGAAATCACGGGATCGTACGATTATCGCAAGGTGTGTGGAAGGCGTGCGACCTCTGCTACTGTAAGGTCGCACGACTTTTATCTTAGGAACATGTTTGAAAACCCGCCAAGAATCGTAAGATTGTCGGCAGGTGTGTGGCATCTTCGTAACATAAAAGCCGAATGGGCCGGTGTGCGCAAGCGCACACTGCCCGTTCAGCATTGCGGTCATCGCAAGTACGATCTGCCTGTCCAAGATAGGCAGATAATACGTTTTTTTAATTACCCTACAACCATCGCAAGACTAAAGTCTTGCTTTCGTTGTAAGGTGTGTGCCCAGCATTAGAGATTGTGAGATGAGACATCCAGATTATTTGTGTGTTCAGCATTTGATAGCGTAGGTACAGCCTAAAGGACAAGTGATGTCCCAAAATATTCTCCCTAGTGACCAATTACCCGGGGTTTTACAATTGTGAACAAAATTGCTTTAAAAAAATATTGATTTTAGTGATCAGTAGAACATACCATGTTGGATATTTTGTAACATTAAAACTTTTATATAAATATATATATATTAATTTTTTTGACAATTTGTAGCTAATTAACTAAACAGCATGTTGGGCCAATTTATGGGATTGCTAAGTACAGTCAATGTAAACAGTTTGTTTATATTCTTATCTTCTCTAATTTGCATTATTGCCATCTGTTTTGTAGGTAAATGGAAAAGGATCCTTATGGTGTGTTGATCCGGAGTATAAGCCCAATCTTGTCCAAGCACTGAAGAAACAGCCGTTTTCTGCAGCACTTGCATTGTACACCCCTCCTGCCTCACCAACAAGGTAAGCGGGTCACCAGTGCTACCAATACATACTAATGTCATCTGTTCAAGAATAAAAAATGAAGGAAGATTCCCCTTCATGGACTCAGCACCAGCAGAATGTGGCCTCAACCTATTTGTTTATAACCAGCAGAGGAAAGGTGCACATGGCTGAGGAACTTAACAGCAAATTAACAATACAAACATTTTCCAATTTTGTTAGACAACAAAGTAGAGCTGCAGCTAACGATTATTTTCAAAATCGATTAGTTAGCCGATTATTAAGTTCGATTAATCGGTTAATCGGATAAACAATAAAATAAAGAGATGGAAACCATTGTCTGTTCCAACATTTAGATGAGAACTAGAGGGTTCGGTTGCATTCATTTGTAAATCCACATCAAGGGACCTCTATTACAAGCAGCTTATTTTTCAGTGTAGGTGTTAGAATGGGACTACATATTACAGGAGTGCCTTACATTCATCTAATACACAGTGTATGCAGGTGAGACCTGTTCTTAATTCTAAGTGTTGCAAGCATAGGTGGGTTCCCTTTACTGGCTATCAGGATCAAGTGTTATGGAGAATGTTTTTGTTTTTTTTTCTCAATTATGTCTGTGCAAGCATTGGTAAAATGTCTCTATTCACACCTAGGCGACTTCTAGTGCGCCTGGTTTTTGTTTGTTTTTTTCGTTTATCTTTTAGGCGTGGTTTACATACTTATTTTAAGTCGCACATTTTTGTGAGCAGATTTTTGCACATTCATGTGGCTGGCCAAAAACACAAAATAAATTGCAACATGCGTTTTCTATTGAGTCTATGGGACAATATGCGCTAAAATCTGCCCCATAGTAGCTCATGTACTACTTGGAGCAACAAGCGTATTTCTACTTGCGACAGAACTCACAGGTGTGAACAAGGACCATAGAAATGAATGGGATTCCTTGGGTGGAGTGTTTTCTCACGCTGAATCAGCTGTGACAATACGTCTAGGTGTAAATGGAGACTTATGCAGCATTCTGTTAAATGGTGTTTGTAGACAACCCTAAAACGGCAGCTCTGTTATATGTGGTGTGTCAGGGCCCCTGTTAAGTTTAAATATTTGTCTTGGTCACTCGTGTCTCCATGCAAAGGCAGATAGTTCTGAAGCAGGTATAAAATTTCAGTTGATGGCATTGCAAACTCGGCAATCTATGTCTTCTATTGAGGTGTTCTGTTGTTACATTATCTGGACAATTATACGCTGCCCAAGTTATCCAAACATATAACATTTCTTTCCTTTGCAGATCTCACACATTGTACCAAACTCAACTGATGTATTGTGCTTTTCTTTCTTCTTTAGTGTATCCCCTCCACTTTGTTTATCTTCTGCATTGAAACAGACTCAAGGACACTCTGCGAAAGGTATGTACATATTTACACTTTGATTATAACTGACTAAGGGGTCAACATGTCTCCTTTTATAGTGTGTTTAGGTTTTAAATATTTTTTTTCGTTATGTTGGGAAATTCCTATACATAATCTTTTTACTAACAGAGCCATATTTCATTTTGCAACTAACCACTGACCACAGAAAATCTGCAGATAATTGTAAGGTGTATGGCCAGCTTTAGTTTTGTGCAACCGTGAAATGGCGATAAACTGCGATACCCAAATTTTCCATAGGCAATGCTTTATAAACCTTAACCGTTCATCAGTTTAGAGTTAACCATAAATATGTCCCTAGAATGATTCCATTCACTCTGGTGTATGCAGCAATATCTACTATGTCATTTTAAACGTACTTATGCTCCCTGCATGCTGTTTGTTTGCATTCGTATGGACAGGGCTTACTTTTTTTTTTTTTTTTAAGATTTATTACATTTGATTTATCTAGCCTCCTTTTTTTTTTTTATTACTATTAGAAGGTGGCTGGCAAGCCTGTGATTGTAAATGTTTGACAAGTCCTCTTAATGGAGACTTTAGGGGTTTGTCAGACCCTAATGCATCTCTGCATTCCATTCAAGCAGATTACAGACTGCACTCGGAACAGTCCTGTAGTTCTGGGTGCTCCCAGCAAGCTCTCTTTCAACAAGTCGGGGACTACTTGAAATGTGCCGTCTTCAGTAGCCTGGAATCCTGCTACCCTCTTGTATTGGAATCTCTCCCCTCATCAGAGTCCTCCTCTGGTTCTCCTGAAGTTGCTAGGTCTTCTGCCTTCTCAGCTGAAATTTTTACTACGGTCATACAAGAAAGACATGACCCAAATTACTCAGTTGCCGAATGCGCGATCTCCAGCAGATTCTATATCCGATTTTCTTGTGGCCTTTGATCATCGGCTTTGTCCAATCATGACTCGGCCAAGTGTTTGACTGGTGGGCTTTGCCCCTAAAAATTTGGAGTCCTCTGCCATCACTCCCACAATTGAGACTGTTTTGGCAGCTCATTGATGCAGTGCACACCACTCTAAAGCTCCATGGATAATTACAAGCGTAACTCTTCTACCACTGCCTTTCCAACCCCTTCCACATACCTCCAAAAATGGGAGGATCATTTTGGACAAACCCTAACACCAGAGAATTGGGCAGACATGTGGCTGGCCACCTCCAAGTCGCCAATCAACATCCCAGCTACAGAAACCAATTATAACCTTGTGATGCAATGCTGTCTTGTAGCAACCCAAATAGCCTGAGCAATGCCTAAATCAGGGCTCGACAATTCCCAGGTCACCAGTGCGATTAGAAATTGCGTCATGGCGCCTGGGCTTTTGTCAGCCCTTGCATCTCAGTTTTTTTTTTTCTCCACTGCTTCCCCCAAGAAGATCAGCTGTTGCTGTGGGTCCTCCCATACTTGTGTTTCATTTCTCAGTCCTAGTGCAGTGCTGGAGTAATGCAGGGAGATAAGCAGAAGGTAGTTCACATTAATGTCCATTCCCTCACACCCCATTCCCCCCTGCCGCCATAGCTCTGCTCTGCCTGTTCTCCTCCTGGCTGCATGCTGCAGTCTGTGTCCCCTCTGACACAGTAGCCAATAGCAGGCTGGCTATTACACATGCCTACCGTCTGCTGTCAGCCACAAGTTTTGAGGTTCTGTCTACCATGTAATTTCTACTTTCCTAGGTTGTGTCTTGTTGATGAATCCCTGAGAAGCCCTCTTGAACAAATGAACACCCACTTGTACCAAAATTGAAGCCCACTTGATAAACTGTTTCTCAGCTGTAAAAACATGAGTTATCACTAAGGCTTGGAGAACACTCAGTATTCCCTTAAATGAATTCAAGTCCAGTATGGACAAGTGCCTGCTATCTAAAAAAAATTGACCACTGTCCAACATGTCACAACATATGGGATCTCCAGGTCACACACTACCTTCCTTCAACCTTTGTCCATTTTTTTTAATTTTTATTTAAAAAAAGTGAATTCCAATTGTTCAGATTTCCTTCACGCTGCACGCAAGCTTCATTCCACAATCTCCCATTCCCCTCCTTTTTTTTCTTCTTTTTCCTTTTACTCCTCTTCTCCCCTTCTTCTCCCCTTCTTCACCTCTCCTAATCCCATGCCCCTATCCTCTCCCCCTCAACTCCAGTTGTCTCTCTTTAGTGATCCCTATTCCTCTGAAGCCAATGGAAACCCCGCTTGGACATCCACCTTTTCAATTTGATTATAATGTCTTGCTTGGAAAATGTTTCCCTCTTCATTTATTTTGTACTTGTGCGCTTGATGGTACAGCATTGTACCCCCGACTGTTCCATGTTATGTTTTTCATTGTCCAAGTGTAACCCCCCTGCAAACCAAAATCCTTAAATTAATATTACACTCTCACACTTCTTTTATTTTATTATTTTTGTTTGTTTCAATAATGAATCCAGATCAAACAAATATACATTGCCCAGCAAAGTATTTCTTTACATTTTTGCCCAAGCACTTAGTCATTATGTTTCCGAACGGCTGACTCAAGCTCTCTCAGCTCAGCTTCCCTTAACTTCCTGTTGAGTAAAAGATCACAAGGGGCCGAGCAGGCTCGAGCAGCAGTCCATCTACTAGCTCGGAGTAGTAGAAGCAGGGAGTACTGAGAAGGGTAGTGCTTGCCCCACTGTGCTTGTGTGTTTGCAGAGACGCACACAGCTTACTAGCACACAGAAGGGTGGCTCCATAGGACCCCGGATGAGAAAGAAGCCACCCTAAAGCTGGATATCGGGGCCAGTGCTCAGGGGACCAACTGATTCTGCAGGAAGCTGAAACTTTTAAACATCAGGAGCAGCATCCATTGTAAGTGATTTAATCAGCATTTGAAATATAAACTTTACAATAAAAACCTGTTGACTTTAACATCCCATTAATAAAAAAAGATTGAAACCAAAATTAAAACAGAAAAGGCTTTAAAAAAAAAAGAAAGCGACCATTACTACCATAAGTCACATCTAAGGACTTCAGATGCACTTATATCTTGCTGGTACCTGTATTGAACTTTGCCACCATTTCAGTCGCTGCAATCACCATAATGGAATCTTTACTTCTCTTCAGGAGAAGAGCAGCAGCAGGCATACAGTGAAGTAGATGTGTTGTGTATGAAGAGCCCCCACACTGTCCTGATTTTATGCAAAGTTTTGTCTGCAGTATAGTTGCTATGGAAACTGTAAATTTAGCTGAGTCCTGAAAAATGTTCTTTTACAGTTTAGACATAAGATTGTGTACATGGCGACGTGAGAATACAGATGGCTGGAATGTTCTGATACTGAGAGCAAGTTACATTATGATGTCGTACAGTCTGATCCTATCCTTACAGCCATCATAAATGTGAAATGTTCATTCCTGATTTTGGAATGATGGACAGACCTGTGCAAATCATTCTTTGAGGTCCCATTCAGACCACCTGCTGTGTTACACCGCTGCTTTTGTGCATGTGCCCGACAGTGTTGAAGTGCTCGATCAAGACACATCGAGGAGGGGACACAGACCTATGCAGCCGCCACCCAACAGGGAAGAGAGACCAGCTGTCAGCCTCTGTGACTCTGCATTTCTCCCCCAAACCCCCCTCCCCCCCGCTCTAATAGAGCCCTAGTGTCACCTTGAAGAGAACCTTTTCACTCCAATGTGCTATCACATGCGATGACAACGTGAAGTTAAGTTTAAAAAAATAATAAAGTAAAATTAAAAATACCCCCGAGAAAATTAAAGTCCCCTGCGAACACGCGCATGCTAAGACAAAGTCGGGTGCACCTGTGTATGAAAATTACAATTGCTGTCTGGTATCGCTGCATGGACTAGAGTGAGGGCAATAATTCTCGGGCCAATACTCTAAACTGATGACCGGGCTTTTACATTTTTATATATAATTGTTTGTTGTTTTTTTTTTTTTTTGTCCAGTTTTGGTGTGTTATTTTAAATTAAGTGTGCTTTGTTATTGGGCTAGCGCTATCACATAGGGCTGACAAAGCAGTCCTTATCCCTTTCTATGCTACAAGTATGTTCGGCTCTTACACAGGACTCTTTCCTGGTCCCTGCATCTAAATGGAAAATACATGCTGCATTATGATGGATCTTTTTATTGTAGTAGGCAGGTTCGCTGATGGAAAAAAAAAGTAGGTTGAAGGGAGAGGAAGAAGGAGAGTCAAGACATTAAAAAAAAAAAGTCAAGATTTGTATATAATCTCAGCTTCCATTATATCTGCACCTACTGATCTTTCTGACGTGTGGTTTTAAATGGAAGTAACTTCTGCTGTGTCATTTTTATTATAATAAGCTGAAATGTCCAGGTTTGTCACTTGTTGACAATCCTTGATATTGACAAGGAGCTTTGGTTTCTTTAGAACTGTTCTTTCCATATACAAGTCTATGGGAGTGCAAAAGCAGCTTGAAGCAGGTAAATGCTGGTCAACTGAAGGTGAAATGCAACTGCAATGAATTCTTAATCTCGCTGGCATACTGCATTTGCCTATGAAAGTCCTTCTACACTGACCCTAAAGTGTTCAGAGTGATACAGCGACACATGACAAACTATATTTCTTTCTCTTCCAGACTCTGACATTGACGCTGCCACTGCAATGATGCTCTTAAACAGCTCTATCAAGCACGAAGCTTTGGATTGTAAGAATTCCTTTTACTAGTTTGTCAGTCATGACATTCTGGCATAGTTCCTGGAACACTTTAAAGCAGAGCACTTTTATCTTTGAATAACTCAACCCCTTTGTCTATACGTCACAGTTACTCAAAGAGCAGAAGCTGTTCACTTAGTAAAGTACATGAGGTGCAGCTGTGTTCTCTTTGTTTGCCTACTCCTGCGTGAGAGAAAAAACACATGGATTTCTGCTTGCACATGATTGGGCATTCAAAGTGAACATAGCTTCACCCTGTTCAATATATTTTTGGTTTTCATCAAGGCTTTTAAAGACCTTGACATAGTGGCCAGTATTGATACCATAGCAATGTGGTGTGTGTGTAAAGCTGAACTCCAGGCAAACAGCTAAATACACAGATGAAATGCATATGCGGGAGCCACTTTACCTGCCAAAGGATTTGTATGTCTATCCATCTAGTCCTGAGATTTACATGGATCTGCCATACAGCATACACGGATCTGTCATACAGCATAGTCCTGTCCTTCATTGAGGGGACTTTTGTCTGCTGCAGTTAAATAACACTTACAGGTCTTGTTCTTGCCCCATCCTGTGACGGAACAGTAAAAGGAGAAGCAGCATACTAAAGAGCGTTTGCCCCTGTCACTGCTCTCTCCTCCTATTAGCACATGAGCACTGCGGCACAACCGAGTGGCTCCTTGTGCTTCTCCCTTTCCCAGTCAGAGCTTGGCTGTGCAGGGACTGAAGAGACTGATACCAGGTCAAATTCAGGTACTTATCACTGCTTGCATTTGAAAAAATAAGTTCAATGATGTATTAATAAATGCAGAGCTGCAATAGTTTTCATCTTCTCCATCTGCCTGGAGTTCAGGTTTATTTTGTATTATTTAATAGACATGTTGATCCCGAGGATTACTCTATAGAGTATATTTTAAGTGAATTACTTGTTTCCACTTTTAAAATGTTTCACTCTATACATGCAGCACACCATTTTATACTATTTTACCTGATCGTACTGTATGCTGATTCACACAATGTGGGAGAGCGGTCTTTTAAATGAATGCATTCTTTCTCTTTTTTTTTATAAAGGTGTTTGCTGCAGCATTGGAGAGAATGTCAAGCTAGATGGAGTAGATGGTGAGTCCTTGATCCGGACCTTCTCTGTTTACACACTGAACATTTCCTGAATACAGATGGTTGCCATACATTAGATTTACCCACCCCCACTATACAAATACTGAAGAAAGAAATGACTTTTGGTACATATGGCAACCAGGTTGTACCTTCGATTCTTCTGTATTATGCTAGAAACCTGACAGACACAGACAGCGTATTCGGACAGCGATGTCACAACTCTTGAGCTGCATGCATGTTTGGGTCAGGGATTCCCAAATTGCCAGAGGATCTGCATGACAGCCAGGCAACTCGAATTTTCAGGAGATCTCCAATTGCAGCCTACAGATTAAAGTGGGACTCCATATTTTTTTTTTTCTGGATAAAGCGAGGAGTGGTTAGTCTCTGGGTTTTTATTACTATCCCTGGTCCTGCTGGGACATTTCCCTTCACTTCCTGTACAGGTGACTGGTGGTGTTTTCTGTGCTGGAGCCAGACTTTAACTCAGAGTGATGTTTCTACACTGGCAGAGTAAACCTCCAGAGAGACTTTGGTTATTTCTGGTTTTATTGACTACACAAGAAGTGAGAGAAATCTATTTGATGTGGGGTCATACACTGCTCTGTATTTTTCATTCAACTCGTGGGCTGAACGAAAAAAATAGAACAGATTCCTCCATCGACGCTACGAGGACGTTGATTGAGGTATCCCCGCTGTTTTTATTTGTATTTAGACGGTCGCTGGCCACTGTTGGAATACCTGAACAGAGCCAGCAGCTCATTGGCTGCTGGCTCTGTTCGTATGAAAATTTTTCAACCAGCTCCTTCGATCAGCTGATCGAAGGTCCCTTCAGAGGCACACACTGTGTGATTTTCGTGCAGTTCTTGAGGAAATTCGCAGAGTGTATAGTCACCTTAACTCTTTTTCCACTGTATTTGGAGATAACGTTTTGGCTGGGGTCATACTTCAGTGATACAATGCAAAAGGCTGAGCTTTATAGCAACCAATTAAATCTGACTTGTAAAAATAAAGGTGGCTCCTGATTCTTATCAGTCACTGCACCTAAACTATTGGTTTGCCTGCTTGAGTATGTTAACTATGAAGAGACAGCAGAAACATGCGTGCATTGCGCTTTGTGTGTTCTAAATCACATGACATTGGAGATTTCCTGGGCAGTAATAGGAGTTTGCAGTATAAAATTTTCTCAAACGGTTTGTTGTAATACCTTATTTCTTATGTGTTTTTTTTAATGTAGGCCAGAAGCCTCAGCCTCTTAAGGCGGTGCTACCTAAGAAACGCAATTACAGCAGCGCATTCAAACACTGTGCTTCTCTGTCTCTTCAAGAGAGCGATTCTACAGTCATCAACATCGATCCCAAAGAGGATCACAACTACAGTGCCAGTGGCACAGACTCTCAGCGATGTGAATCACGCTCCAGCGTGTCTTCCCTGTCCTCTGTCGACGAGGTGTACGAGTTCATCCCAAAGAACAGCCACGCAGGAAGCGACGGCAGCGAAGGGTTTCACAGCGAGGACGACACAGATATGGACTATGAGGAAGATGCACTTGGTGACAGCGGCTACGCTGCCCAGCCCTGTATAAATTCTAGCAAAGAACAGCATGGCAAAAAACTGCGAAAAGAAGCCTGCCAAGATATCGACGATGAGCTTAAAGAGGCAGCAGGATCGCTTCTCCATCTAGCTGGAATCCGCACGTGTCTAGATTCCCTTTTAAAAACTGCAAAAGCCCAGTCCCAGAAGCATAGAAAATAGTCAGTCTGCCTGCCTGCAAGTTTTGCTGTAACCAGTTGTACTTTCTTTTCCCTTTCTCCATCAACTCAAAGCGTGGCAATATTTTTCAGCCAGTTCTTTTATTTTTTTTTTCTCTAGGAGATCAAAGCCATAAAAAATTAGGCTTGTTTTGTATTTGTTTTGCTTGTTCTCAGCTATCTTGACTTGTTTGTTCTCCCATGATTACTGCCTTAGAATAATCACTTTTTTTTGTTATGTAGCAGAAGTGCATGACGTGCAAAATTCCCCAAAATAAGCTATTTAATATTATTGAAATGTACCTGACTCAATGGATTCCTAAAATCGTGACGCAACCCTCGCTATGAGCTGCTGACGTCATATATGGGTTAGTAACAAAGGTGCACAGTGCACATAAGTAGTATAATAATTGTAGATGAAGATATTTTCCTCTCCTTCAAATATTTCACATGGACTGTAAAAAAAAAACTGCAGCTTTCTCTGCTACGTTCATATGGTCTTAGAAAACCTGAATACCAGACTACGATAAACAAAAGAAGTTTTCATCTGTATGTGTACAGGCAGTCCCCGGGTTACGAACAAGATAGGGACTGCAGGTTTGTTCTTAAGTTGAATTTGTATGTAAGTTGTAAATTTTCAAGTGTAACTCCAACTCTTAGTTTTGGATAGCATAGGGAAGGGTTAACCCCCTGTAACGTTTGTTTGCTGTGTGTTTCCCTGTTCAGAAGATTTCACCTCACTTTCTGTCCCTGTGACAATTGAATTTTGAATATTTTGGGTTGTCATGGAAACAAGGATTGGTAATAAAGCTTCAGTGGAGACACCTTTTTCCCATGATAACTCTTACAGGAGTGAATTTCCCTTCCTAAGGGTAGATTTCCTCTCACTTCCTGTTTGTCTCAAGGACAGGAAGTGAGATTAAATCTTTCTAATGAGGATACAGACAGCAGTAAAAAGCTCACAGTGGCCCAGAAGAAGAGGCCGGCACCCCTCGTCTGCACATCTAACAAGAGCCGACTTCCTGTAATCTACGTACAGTACTGCAAACCAGACCCAAAAAGGCGGACCCTTCACGTCTGCACGAGTGCGGTAGCGTTTCAACTACTGAAATGCTGCGCAATACACTTTTGCTGCAGCCTGGGACCCCTTGCTGTGCAGTAATAGCCTCCATTTGTAAGTAGGGGTCGTATGCAAGTTGGATGTTTGTAACTCGGGGACTGCCTGTATTTCTAAAAACAGATGGACAAATTCCAGGAGCCAGGTCGCCAAGGCAACTATTAAGAAAAAAAAAATTATAGCTGGTGCCTACCTTTTTCTGGGCTGTCTTTGCTCCCATTGGAGGCACTGGTTTCCATGCACTGGCTCCTAGGTTTTACAAGAATTTGCCCACCTCTGTTAAAACCGTTTTATTGTGTTCATCCTATGCGCTACATTGCTTGCAAATCTTTTTCTTTGGCATTCTCACAGCTCTGATTTTGTGTGTGGCAAAGATGCATCTCCTTCCATGACTGTAACCACACTCCATTTGTAAAATATAGTAACAATAACTGCATGCTGGGTAGACACTGGTTAAAAGTTGCTTTGAAGCATTAACCATATTATGACATGTGTTGGCGTGCTGTCAAAAGGCTTTGCTCTAAGTGTGTGTGCATATGTGTGTGTAATGGGTATGGGTATTGGCTGATTTGGAGGACAAACTAATACTCATTAGCATGAGTTAAGGTCTGTGTATATATGGGATAAATAACAAATATTTCAACATGGGTTTAGATTCACTAGATCTTCTTCCTAATTCAGCGGCTTGGGTGAATTTCTTTTAATAAATTACAGCTTGACAAGTACTAGCTCCTAATGCACCGCGGAATAAGGGTCTTGATGTAGTAGAATTGGCACTGGGCGACCTTCTTCAGAGTGTCCAGGTATTGGAGAGATATTTCTGTCCAAGGTCTCTGATCTCTCCTTCTGAAATCTGTAATGATAGCACATTAGCCAGATCACTAGAATTAGTGTTTTAAGCCAGGAACTCATGGATGTCCAAGTGATGGACTTTGCATCAATGTTCCACATCGGTGACTGGCCCATGTCAGTGGATGCGCTTGAGTAGCACCATTTAAAAATGTTACATGGCTTTTAGTGCACTCTAATTGGCAGGTTCACAATAACACTTGTAACAGCCAACAAATTCCCCCCATCGGAGCTAATGCCGCTGTTTGGCAATCATTTTTCAGATGGAGATATGGCTGGCAAATGTTTAATTGAATTTGAGATTCTGTGAATAGAATGTCTTAGGGGATTCTAGTGGGGGTTGGGGGACATTGACATGTTCATTAGAATGATTTTTTTGATAAAGACAGTATTTAACGTGACTGGGGTTTTCATGATGTAAAGAGTGACGTAGAGACAGAGAATTCATGAGCTGAGTTAGTTGATGGAGCAGATTGCCTAGGGCACAGAGTTGGTGAGATGGTTGATTTGATTTCTGCTATGCCATATTACTGTTTCTGTATGAGATGCATGTTTTATGGTACCCTCTCAGATATGCTTTAGTCTTCACAAAACAATGGTTTCCATTGAAGGTCAATGTTTTTGGGCGGAATCACCCATCGGCGTCTTTTTTTCGGTGTCTGCTCTAATGAAGTTTTCACTCCAAACAACTTTCCTCCATTCATGGTAACATTCTTCTCCCTCCTCCCAGAGAGCATTCTCTGTAATGGAAGTCCACCATGGGAAGTAAAACCTGTCTATCTGCATTGGCTGCCAGAATCCCCAATAATGGAAGTCGGTGGGTGATTCTGTTTGTCGGCATTCAATTAACTACCAGCTTTAGGTGGACAAACCTTCAGGAAAAGCTCAGCTGCAGAGAGCCTACAGGCAATACTTGTGGCTAGTCCTTTGCCCCTCCACTTGCCTTTTTTGGGGACAGCTTCCAGAGTTCAGTTCTTCTTTAACAATGCCAGAAAGAACAGGTATAGCAACAACCCACAGCAGCCAATCAGGACTTTGCTTTTTTATGGAAGTGGTCTGAATGGGTTATCTAATAAGCCAATCGCATTGTACTTCAGGTCCGTTGTACAGGTTTAAGGCCTCTATTATGTACAACTCGTCAGTCTGCATCTTTTCTATTTATCTATGTTGAAGGTTTTCTTGGCTGATCGCATCTGTCATAAGCCCTGATGGTGTCACGTTTTGCTTTAAAGTAGGCTGTACTCTAGCTCACTCTGCATATGGAATGCACATTAATTTATCGGGAGATGCGTCATATTTTGTGGCAATACGGTATAATTTGTGTGCTCTGTTAGGTGCTTCCATCAACACGTTGTATACATGTAAATATTCAGTAAGGTTTTATTCTTGGAGTATGATCTGCCCCATTTTCACTGGCCATGTTATGTAAATACTTTGATATTTTTTTTTCTTATACCACATCTGCAAAAAAAAAAGGGGGATTTTGGAGCAGGTAAAATTGGTTAGTTAAGTAATATTGTTAGTTTTCGAAATAGCCAATCAGTCCGCTTTATGTGCACTTAAGCAATAGAGATTTTGGTTTCAAACTGTGTCCTTGGTTAAATGATTCAGATGTCACTGAGAGGATAGTAGCAAGCTTATTAAAGTGACCCTAAACTCAGGAGTTCAATCTTAAAAATACATTCAAGTACCCTAACTATTACCAATACTGTATCTTATTTGTGTATAAATCGACTGTAGATCCGCAAATCATCTCTGAATTTGTGTCGACACTGTCCTTCCTTCTGGAGGGTGACTACTTTTGTTCCCCATGGTCCCTGTGTGTTGTAAATTAGTCACAGCTCCAAGCTCACTACTGTGATAGACTACAACTTCAGTATAAATTAGTAAACTAAACATGAGATTGTAGTCTATCACAGGAGCGAGCTTGGAGTGGTGGCTACTTTACAACACACACAGGGACATGGGGAACAAATGTAGCCCCCCTCCAGAAGGAAGGACAGTGTCAGCACCAATTCAGAGATGATTTGAGGGTCTATAGCTGAGTGATACCAAATAAGATACATTTTCTATTAATAGTTAAGGTACGTGAATGTATTTTAAAGATTTAACTCCCAAGTTTAGTTTCACTTAAAGTTCGCTCAAAATTCAGTAACCCAAAACCATGTATTAGATGTCTATTTTATATGTTTACAGCACGTAGAACAATGAAAGAGATTTGCTGGTGGTTGCTATGGGTTACTGTGCTTCAGCGGGGGTGTAAGTCAAGCCATTACAAGTGTGCCTGGAGAAGCCTTCTAGTGATCACACACAAGGCCATTTTATGGTGGTTTAGTAATTGTCTCCCACAATTGTTGCCAGCATCAGATTGATTGAAAATGGGGTGGAAATCAATCAAGTCCCCCACATCGCTACTCGAAAAGGCACTTAAACAGTCTTCTGCCTCGTTTGTATCACTTTTGCTGCCGAAAACTAGGAGACATTTGTGGCTGGTGGTTTGCAGGTCTGGCATTATGTTGGAAGCTCAAAGCAACCTATCACCAACCAATGCTAAAACACAAAACTGTTTGGAAACTAGTTGAAAGTGGTTCAGATTGTTAAATTGCTTCGTTTGACTAGCATCATGCTACCATTCACCAATAGGTTTGATCATTTCCTGGCTCAGATGGAACGGTTGGTAGTAGATTACATTGATCAATTCGCTAATGTATTTGTGAGTGGTTAAAATTCCCTGAGTGTTACTGTGTGCGGCAAGCATGGTGTGAACACATTGTTGTGTCACTTTAGATATAACTACACTTTTGCTATGAGTTGTGGATTTGTGCTTGTCCCTGCAGCCTCTAGAATGTCGAAGTGATGGGTCTCATTTACTGAAGATCAATCCAGTTTCAAGCAGCATGGCCTGCAGTCACCTGGCTCCTTTTATCCGGCTGTGAGCAATCTGCTTGTGGCCACCACTAGAGGTCAGTGTTGTTACTTCTCTATTGTGCAGAATAAGCAGTCCTTCCTTTATTCCAGTGGCCAGAAATGACTAGCTCACAACTAATCACAATGTAAAAATGGAGCCGGGATGCTGCGGGCCAAATTGCTGGTAACTGGACTTTTTGGCACTTTTTCAAGTGCTGGACGGACAAGTCAAATTTGCATAGAGAGCTCCGTGTTCTCCATGCGGTAACAATCTCTAGTCCACCGAGTCAGGAGGACATGTAACAAAACATGCCCTGGTTCCATCCTAGCTTATTATTCCCTTTTAGTGAGGAAAAGGGATCCTTAATTGGTTGTCATGAATGTGAAATAGAGTGTTAGAGCTACTGATCTTGAAGTGAGTACAGTTAGACCACTTAATTATTATTATAATAAATAATTCCATATGGAGTTCAGGATATAGATCCTTTTCTAGGTGTAAATTACACCTATTTGCCTTCCAACATTTTGAGGGGTTTTCTTTCCATGACTATCCCAAATTTTTATGCTGATGTATATAGTGTAACTATCGTAACTTGGGGGAAATGTTAATGGCTTGTAGGGGACTCATGTTCGGTGATCCAATATTCGTAACATGCAAGGTGAACAGACAGTAGCAGGTGCTGCTCATGGGGTCAATTGAAAAATGGTTTGTGCACTGAGCAGCGCTGCAAACGTGTGTAAATGACTCCCACTGGTAGAGCATTGGATTGTTCATAATGCTTTCAGTTTGCCTCGGATCCATTTAATAAGGCAGTGTAAATCGCATTGATGATGTGAAGTGCATTTATCAGTGGCTGCCGAGCAGATTTAAGCTTGCAGTAGCCAAATCGGTAAAAAATTTTTTTTAGTATTGATCATTTTGGGTCATTACACTTTGCCTTATTGAATAAGTGTACAGTTACCCCGTGGCTGGCTTACTGTTGGCGACCCGTTTGTTCTGATTTATGTTTCATGAAGCCTCTTCTGTACTCGTGCACATTGGCTGTTCAGTTCATGTGTCTCCACTTGCAAACCTGCTGAACATTGAAGCACGGTGCTGGATTACCGCTCTACTGACAGTAAATTATCCAAAGTGTACCAACTTGTGGTTACACATAACGTAAGACACGGTCTTCCTCTATGGCCAGCTATAAGGTTAAGCAGAGCCTTGGGACTTGTTCACATGGGTGTTCACTTATATATGATGTGTGCACAGAAAACTTTTTGGCAAAACATTTATAACCAAGCTTCAAGGATCTTTGTTGGAACCTTTGCATTCTTCATCTTCAGTTTGGGGAGTTTAAACACAGATCTTAATGAGACTGATCGGTATCACTTTGGGCTGTGGTCACACCATGTCTGGAGCCGATTTGCAAACACAGTGCATTTTTGCCACTTTTTTTTATTCTAGCTTAAAATGGGCTTTCAGGTGCGTTCCAGTGCGTTTGTATGAGTTTTTGATGCATTTCCGTGCATTCCAGACCAGAGGAAATGAGACGAGCAGTATTTTTTTGGTCTGGACCGAAAAGGAACTGCACTGGTGTGAACAGAGCCCAGAAATACCATAGGTAACATTGGGAGTCTTTTTTGGTCTGGGAACAAACTGTTCTGCTATGGACATGATCCTGACCATGGTGTGATCAAGTCCTTAAGCACACTGCTAGCAGGCTTCCATATTACTTTAAACTTGTTAAAAGCCTGTCTTTTATTAAAGTGACAGCACTCAATAACCTGTGTTTAACCTAAAACTGGAACCGAATGGCACTTTCAAAGCTTCAGCAAATCTGGCCAAAGCATGCTGTACACGCTGATCGTCTACAAGGTAAAGTCTATGTGTACAAGGTTCAGTTGGGAGTACACTACGCAGGCTCAGTCTTTGTGGTCATACTAATTCTCCAGATTTTTATGTGCGGCACCTGTTTTTGAACTTTGCTCTAATGAGAGAATAAAGATGGTTTCAAAACTGCATGCATGCTGAAATGCGGTTGTAGGAGAACCTGGGTGACCCTCCCGCACAGTCCATATCCAAGTGGATAATTTAAGGGCGAACTGACTGCGTAACATACACAGGCCGGTATTCAGAAAATGAGGTCACCTGGTCATTTTCTTTTATAAAGGTTGCTGTGGGATTCCATATTTCATTGAAGCATCATTCCTGGAATGTTAAACTTTCTGCTTACTAGGAGGGAGACTGCTCAGTGATAGACAAACCACATCTTATTAATTTTCACGGGACAGCCGGCATGTAAAGTCAGTGTCTTTTCCTGAAATTAGCTGCACTGTTTAGGGGAAGGCCTGATTTGGATATGTATTCAGTTCGGAGTATCTGGGTTATACGTCCCCCATCAGTCAGTTCATCTCAGTAATCTGGTTATAGATACGGGTTCTGACCCTTGGCCCTCCTGTGCAAGGTATGGAGCGGAAAACTTGCTGGACCTCCTGCCTTCGCAGCTGGAGAATCTTACGTTTTATGTATGAACTCTTTAAACTGGGCATGTTATACACATACACTGCCCAGTTGTGTCCTCCTCAGGCCCTATGAGCAACATCGGCTTAGTGTCTCTCATCCTGCAGCAGCTCAGTCTTGGTGCAAGCAGAGTGCAAGGGGCAGAGAAGGCGTCAGAGTACATGTACCCTCGAAGTTGCAGAATTGCTACAAACATGGGAAAGCATTTGTTTTGTTTTTTTGTTTTTTTTCTGTGTTCTGAACAGATTGCAAATACATTTATCATATTTCAAGAATTGTGTTTGGCTGTTTCTCGTGAAATGCTTATGCAAGGAAGCTGAAACAGTTCCTTTAACAATAACTGCCAGTGCCATTATTTCTGTTTTTTATTACCTTATTTTGATTGAAATAAGTGCTTACATATTACAAGTATTATGTTGCCATCCTTTAGTGATATAAAAAAAAAGACATTTGTGATTGCCAAGTTATTGTATCTACTATTTATTTTAAATTGTAACGAAAATACTTTCTGATCAATGTGAAGCATTTTGTTTAAGAATAAAAAAATCTTACACTTTTATTTTTTTGTTAGTCAGAAAAGTGTATAGCTTTGTATAGATAAAACTGCTGGTAGATAAACCAATGGTTTGACCCCACCACTGCCCTACCCTCCTTTTTTTAATTTTTGTTTTTCTCTTTAAGTTAAGTTTTGTTGCCCTCTACATAGTTTACAGATGTTTAGTTTTTGTATGCTAACCTCTGTTAATGGAAATGTTTATAAAGTTTATTTTTACCAAAGATATGCAATTCATTCTGATAAAAGTATTGCAAAATAAACTTTTGTTTTATAACATAATGTTCAAGAGTTATTGTATTTTTGGGGGCTGTTTTGATGTTTACGAGAAAGTAATTTTTGATTTGTCAAAATTGTCCTGATTACTACAGTATAATGTCGGGATCCTATTGCAAATACTGGAGAAATAATTTAAAAAAAACAACCCTACCCCACAGCTTTGTCACCTTTTGTTATTAAGTGGTACAATATTTTTATAGACTTCAGAGCATTAACTTTTATCACTGCTCTGGGGTCTTCCCAGAGTCCAACAAGGTTTACATGATATAACATATGCAGTATTCTGAAAGAGGACCAATATTAAGCTCCTGAAAAGTTCCAGGCTGTCTTCATTATCAAAGCATCTGTAAACCCAAGAACTAACATTTAGTATATTGCAGCTTACCAGTCCTTAGAGGTGGTGAAGAACGTTTTCAACAAATAGAGAAAATGCCTGTTGATCTTGCCGGCAATACTTTGTCATTCCCTGTGAACTGAACAGATAGCACAGACCGTATTATCAATTTCTGTAAACTATTGATTATAATACATTTGTAAGTTCATAGTGTTATACATACCAATTGGCCTGCATGCGCTTAAATTTGCTCAAATCCAGCTGGTGCTAGATCCACTTTAAAGCTACTCTCCAAGCTCCAGCCCACTCCACACACCTAGTTCCCCCCATCAATTAATAGCTGGTATAGAAATTAGAAAAGATTCTACCTAAAATCCCCTTTTACTCACCCAAATTCCTGGCCATATGACATTTTGGTCCCAAGTCTTCTCTCTTCTCTGTGCGCAGAAGAATGGGGCCTTCTTCAGGTGTCCACATCACTGCCAAAAGTGAAAAGGAGTCTGCAGAGGTGATGTCCGCAAAATGGGGCTAGGTGGGTACCAGCCAGAACGGGCACATCTGCGGCACTGGATTACAGGTCCTCGGGTACAATGCTAGCAAGTTACATGGACTTGGGTATATAGGACATTGATTTAGAAGATGTTTATGTAATCAAATGTGGCGGAGGAGCTGGATAGAGGGGATGTCTTATTTTATTTTTTTTAAACAAATGGAAACGAGTGAAGTGGAACTAAGCAGAAATTTGGCCTATCCGCTATTTTGTTCTGTATGTGTAATGGTTCCATGGGCATTATACATTCAGAGACATACACATGAAAAACTGCATTAGAAGTGAGGTCACTGAATTTCCTACAACCTTGAAGCCAAGGAGGGTGCCATCTTAGCCTTTATTTGGAGTGCAATTGCCATGGTGCTACACTTGTGGTCAGCTATGACACCAGCCATTTGAGGGCTTGAAAGTTCTTTTGAGAGCTGGAATAAGCACACTGACAACCTTAAGAGTTGGCATGCCTTGAAAGCAACTGTTTTTGGAGACATGTTCCACTTTAATATAAAGTTCCCCAAATGTCATACATTGCTGCTAAACATATCCCAGGCCTGTGTCCAAAGCCTAAGTATTTTTTTTTTTTGGTACAGGTGCCACCAATGTAAGCTTCTGTGGGCTGTCATGAAGTCTGCTCTTTCCTTGTCCAACCCATGTGCTTTTTTTCCTGCCTCTTTTTACAGTGCTTGCATCTGAGTGGATTGAGGAAGGTTGAGGTCGGTGTAGAGTTCTGTGGATTCAGGGGTTTGGCTGAATCCAGACACAGGATCAGCATATTTGAGCACCTCTGATTTACATATATGGCAGCATATAAAATTTACATATATGCTTGGCTGAATAAGTTTGGTGTGGTTATGGGTGCACTTTAATACACCTGTAAGAATCAGTGATTGCGTTCCTTTTAGAGTGTTGAAAAGTATTCAACATTTTCATATTTCCCTACACTTGTTCCGTTTACTAAATGAAACAAATAGGTCAGGTGATGACGGCGGTTTAAAATAATCAATGACTGCCATAGCTTAATCAATCAGTCCTATTTTTAGTATGGTCTGTATCGGTTTTCTGCTTTGTTCATTGTAAAGTGACCACAGTATACAGCAATACAATTTTAGATTGCAGAGAATACTGTGTAGAAAGCTTATTTCCAGTTTTCAAGTCTGCCTGAACAGTTATAAGAGTAAGGTGTCCATTTGTGCAGGTCCCAGGTTTTTAGGTTTCACCCTCTGCTCTACCTGAGGCCAACTTTAGCCAGTGTTGGGTGGGTAATACATGCCCAGCATGGGATAAAGCTCTTCAGAGACATCCATCCCTGTATCATTTTTGGAGCATGTGTACAACTACTGACTACCAAAAGCAAATACTAGTTCTTGGCTTCAAAGTCACACAGCTCAACATTTACCAGTGTCAGTAACTTTTACAGCTTTAGAATACTTCGGGATGCCAGATAAGTGTTATATGATGAGAATGTGGATAGTACAGCCATAGATAAACCAATGACCATCGCCCTGCCATGATAACAATCCCATGTCTTTCGTTACAGAAGACACCCCTTGGCTGACTAGCAGTACTATGACAAGGATGTGGATGGTGCAGCCATAGATGTATCTAAAGCTGGCCATAGATCAACTATGATTATCGTCCTGTTGACATTCTCATGTCTTTGGTTGCAAAATACACTCCTTGGCTTACTAGCCAGTCATACCACGAGGATGTGGATGGTTCAGCCCCAGATGGATCTAAAGCTGGCCATAGATAAATGATTATATTTCATTTCAGCTTAATGTAATATCTTTTAGATTGTAAGCCCTCAGAGGCAGGGCCCTCCTTACCATCTTGTCTTGAATTGTATTGTGATTGTAATGTTATCCTTATATTATAAAGCGCTGCACAAACTGTTGGAGTCATATAAACCCTGAATAATAATAATATCTGCTATGTACACATTTTATATTAATTGTCAACATGATCTGTGTTGGAAATTCTCTTTAAAGGGTAAGTCCACCCAAAACAAAAACACTGGGGTGAAATAATTCAGTAGTGTGCAGTAAGCTGTAACAAACCATCACATTCCATCTCTCCAAAATGTCAGGCTTTTAAAAAAAAAAAGCGGGTTCCTGATTGGCCACCATGGTTTCTTGCACTCTGCACATTGCTTTCTATGCAATAGAATTTGATTGCTGCAAAATGACAACAAATGTATACATTGCTTATCTGAAAGGCTTTTCTTTTTCGAAGCCCTTTAAAAGCTAAGAAGGAGAATGCAATTGCAAGTAGGCTTATAAAAATATGTTTTCTTTAATGTATTCTTTATCATTCACATCCCATTAATGAAATATGACATCACCTCTGGCCAATCGGGACCGCTTCCTGAGAAGAAAACCTTTTGTTCCCTGGACAGAAACCAAGTGAGTGACAGCAGCTTTGCCTACATACAGCAGTCGCTAAGCAACAAACAAGAGTCAGCTCCCCGCATGTGTATTTTAAACCATTAACCCTCCGGATGATCAGAGTTATTTTTATTCACTCTTCAAACCGGAATCTAAAATTAGACAGATACCTATTGTAACGATGATTAAAACAAATTCTTACGGAAGCTGGCGTCATTCGAGCTGCATCTCCTGCTCATAGGAGGGTGCCATTATCTAATGCTAGCCATGGACATCAGAGGGCTTTCCAGATGGCCATAAATTCATGGACGGTCCTTACAAAACAAAACAAAACAAAAATCCCATAGCAACCAATCAAGATCCTTGTTTCATTTTTCAGATATGGACTGAATAGATGATGGTTGGATTCTGACTGGTTGCCATGGAGAACAACAAATACAAACAAATACACATTGCTCTCTTAGATTTTAGCATCTTCCTAGACATTGGGTAATTCTTCCTATGTTGTGCCAGCTCTGTTCCAGCTACATATTATATATTGGTTATGCATTATTGTATCTAATCCCCAAAAATAAAAATGTAATACAGTACATTACAGTTGTCAAAGGGGGGGAAATAGGCAGTTGATTTACAGTTTATACCACCCCCGACCACCTACCTACCAATCAACATGGCGGCTGCTCAGGACCACGTACATTGCCATGCCCGCAATGCTTCACTTTAACTCAGCAAGTCACACTTGCGAAACCTGCCCATTGAAGTAAATGGGACTATGCTGCAACCACATGCAAAATGCTTGTCACACTTGTCAACCAAGGATCCAGCGCAGATCAGTTTTCATAAGGCAATAGAGTCCGCTGCTTGTGTGAACGAAGCCTAACTATTCTTTAAAATGTGGTGGTTGCTTTTTGCCCTTTATTTTCACTTGGTGATTCTGGCAGTAACACACTTTCAGTCCTAGGATGACAATGCTCGCTCACTCTACTGACAACTGATCTCCTTACCTCTGCTATTGTTCATAACATAGAGGGGCATGGTTCTGTAACTCTTAGAGAGAGCTGAGAATAATGTAGCTAATAATGGCCAGCACAAGCAAAGAGCACAGGATGTTATCAGCTCACAAGAATTCTGGCAAGATCAACATTTTTTGAACTTATGAAACCGTTATAACAAAATGCTTTCATTGGTATATTGAACAGACCAAATTGCAGTATTGCTATTGTACATTAGCCAGTTAGCCTAAAAGTACATATTTTGATTGGCTACCCTGGAAGGTGGTCAGTGTGGTAGGCATGATCCAGCTACCAAAAGACCATTTTTTCAAGGACAGATTCAAAATGTTAGGATGTATTACCACTTGTGGGATATTTCATGCAGTAATGTGTGCTGTGTTAAGGCAGCCCATTTATTTTGGGCTAATGAATCAATATTGAAGCCAGTGGGTCAGTATAAGAGCCAAGCCAAAAAGGTGAACAACATTAACAATCTTTGCTAATATTGCAGCGTTTCGAACAATTTCCGTAGAGATACCTTACTGTGGTACACAGGATGGGGTTTGCATGGTCAGATGACCCTGAGAGCTATACAGGCAGTAGCATAGCTATCAGTTGCACCACCCATGCTTGGAAAGGCTCATATGATGATCCAGACAAAAACGGATACCCAGGACCTTCAGGTTGGGGATTTGGTATGAGGTTACTAACCCAATGCTGTAAAGAACTAGTAAGTAAACAAGCATTTCCTGACAATCTCTTAAAATCAGGACATGTATTTACCTATATTTCTCTTTAATGCCCATTAGTATTGGACTATTACCCTTTAACTACACTAGTATAGTCAAACCCACTTCAGTAAAGCCATGCCTATTTTTCAGAGCAGCCCACTTTGCATGCTGTTTATTACCCTATAAACGTCTCAGCCAGGTTGATGTCTCAGCGTGTAGGCTTGCAAGGAAAAAAACAATAGGAAGATAAAGTTGTTTCCCACTTTTAGCACAACATTTGGAATTCCCCTGGATATCCTGCCTGATATGAACTGTTGAGGTCTGCTGCTCAAAACTCCTGGCAATTTGTTTTGTGTAATACATAAAAGGAACTCATAAGGGGCTTGAAGAAGGTTAAGCAGCTTTCTGCAATCCCAAAGCCATGGAAATTTTTTTTTTAACATTATGAAAACAGCAGATTGGTGGTGGTTCTGGTTAGTGAGACCCCCACTGGTCCTGAAGAAGGAGCAAATCCAGAGGTACTCCATTGACATATCAGCGATATGGGGTCTGTATATGCAGGTTTTAGATTAATTTATTATTTTTACGATTGGTTGAAATTGATTTTCCAACCTACAGTATGTGGCTATGTAAGAACCAAGTCTCAAAATAAAGCTTAGCTCTCCGCCCCAATGAATAACTAATCAAATCTTGTCTGCAACATTGTTAAACTGCCATCTGTGCAAAGTTAGATCTGCCTCACTAACCTGGACGGTGCAGCTGAGTAGCAGTTTCCATTAATGCTTCCTCAATTCCCACATGATGAAGCAGTATTTGCAAAATACAATGCTAATCCAGCTACTGTTTTTCTAATGCAGCTGATATAAGCCAGGATACATTTCTTTAATAACAGAACCAAAGTGCCAGCAGGTGTGGCATTAAACATTGCAGGTTTCATGAAAATATCACGCCGTCATTGCCATGTTACAAGAGCCGAGCTCGGTGCTACATTACCCATGCCATCTTTACAGTTTGTGCCATGTTGCCCAAGGTGCAGTTTGTGATCTGTTTCTGCAGTGATTACACGAGTGCAGTATTGAAATGGTCATCAACTGCTTCATTGTTCACTTTGCAAAGAGTATTTCACATTACAAAGAAAATGTTTGTTTAGCTTAGTGACTAGGGTAAAGCTTTGTTCACTTCAATCTTCCAAACATGTTTAAATGAAAATCCTGTTTTATAATTTCCATTGCACATGATTAGGCATTTAAAGTGAACACAGCTTTACCTTTTTTTTTACTTAACTAGGTGAACATACACTTCACAAAGTGAACATTCACCTTGCTAAAAGAACGGGCTTTATTTACTCTTGGAAAATCAACCCCAATGAATCAAACTGGTGTTGAGGATTTGCCTTCCTTCTCGTCACTCCTTGTTTGCAGTTATAGTGCAGACACAGGCAAACTGAATGCAAAGCATTGTTTATGCTGCCCTGGGCCTGCAGAGGTGTGACATATTAGATTTTGCAATGAAAAATGCAGATATTCAATGATAGGACATAACTGTGACATTTTTAAAATCAAAATGGCACACAATCATATATTTTATGAAACACAATATCTACTTCCTTCCAGCCTAGATTTATATAAAAAGTTACTAAAGCGTTGTGGTGCAGAGTATCCGCTTGTGGCTTTGATGTACTGAACATGTCATGGAAAGCAATTAATTAGTGTGGTATAGTGCGCCCTCTAGTGGACCAAGTCTGAATCCTGTTCCTTTTTGACACTTGATTTGCAACAAACCGATGAATTTCATTAACCTGTACTCTTTTCTTCCACAGTAAATCTGCTTTAATTGCTTTCTTTTTACTATTGTTTTTGTGTCGGGTTCTATCAAACAATTTATATGCAAAGCACACTGGAGTCGCAGAGTTGCCAACATTTCAAAGAAATTTACAGACACACCGTTTTTGCTGTGCATCCAGCAAACCATCGTAGGTGAAGAATGTATTTTAATTCATTTCAAATTGGCGTAATTCTACAAGAAACATATCAGCAGGAAGATTTATCATAATATAGACAGAAAAGTGTTGTTCAATTATAAAAATGATGTATATATTTGATTAGTTAGCTACTTCTTTTGTTCCCTACAGTCTATTTAAAGCGCAGCAATCCAACAGCTCGTGCAGAGAATACAGTGATATACACCAATTACACGGCAAACACATTTGGCATAAAATATATAGAAAAAATGTTTTTGTTCTGCTGTGTACGGCAACACCTGTTGTGGCTGCTAATGCATAAAAGTTTTTTTTCTTAGGTGGTACAAATCCTGTGTAATTAAACTGGTTGAACATAGTGAATGCAGTGTAGGGGTCAGAAGTATAAAGGTGCCCATACACTGCAGGATTCTCGTATGAGAATTGCGGGAAATCCCGCGATCGTACGATAATTGTGCAGTGTATGGAAGGCGTGCAGCCGTTTCTACTGTGCGGTCGCACGACTTTTGTATTTCGTGCATCGTACGATTTTCGGCTGGTTTTTAACATGATCGAGAGATGACTGCCGAACGGGCCGGTGTGCGCACGTTCAGCATTGCAGTCATCGGAAGCCCGTCCCCTCAGGGGGGGGCGGGCTTGCGATGATCGCAAGTGCGATCTGCCTGTCCAAGATGGGCAGATTGTACGTTTTTTAAGTACTTTACAACCCTTGCAAGACTTTTGTTGTTGTAAAGTGTATGGGCACCTTTATGTACAACATAGCATATACAGTGCTGGGGTCAGGAGTATAGTGTACAACATAGTATATACAGTGCTGGGGTCCGGAGTATAATGTTCACCATAGTGTGTGCAGGGGTCATGAGTATAATATACAACATAGTGAATGAAGTGACTGGTCAGGACCGTGTATGATACGCCATTGTCTACAGAGTGCAGTGGTCAGTAATATTGTGCCTCTTACTGCGGTTCAGTGGATGAAAATGTTCCCCAAAGTTGGTGTAATAAAATGGAGTAATACACTCCCCCCCCAACCACCTTAATCTCCATCCTAAAATGGGTAGGCTCTCCTTTACTTCCAGTGCCTGGGTGTCTGTGTGGGTGGACAGTTCAAGCAGCATCTCACCTACCCACCTCTCACCAGCTCCTTCACTGATTCCTCTTCTCGGAGTCACACCTGTGCTAGACCAGGACTCGGCTTCCTTCCTTAAAGAGGCACTTCCTGGCCTCCCCCCACTGAATTTTCTTGGAGTGTATGTGTGGCATGGGGGCTTTTATATACTGTACATGAGCTGCCATTACTCTTTTGTATGCAAATCATGCTGTGGCTTATTCATAAGCAATTTCAGCTGCATCTCAGTCCATAAAGTAGTATTTTATATTCTTAAAGCATATCTAAACATGAAAAATTTAAATGAGTGCAACTTACCAGTCCATAGGTGTGGTGGCTGCATTAGATTTTTTTTTCGGGCTTTCCCCCCTTTATTTTCACCTGGAGATACCAGGAATAACACACTTCTTGTCCTTGAATGGCTTTGCTCACCCATCCACTGTATCTATGGAAGGAGCCATGGTTGTTCCAGTAGCCTGCTCTCCAAATTTGGACTACAAACACATCCTCTTCTCTTCATCTGCATTACATGGGCGTGGGGAAGTTAGTAGTTTACAGAAGATAGCTTGGAAGGAAGATAACATTGTTATTTATTTCAGTTCACATCACAGGAAATGACAAGCATGCTGCATTTCTGGCAAGAGCAACAGGTATTTTCTGTACTTGTTGTTAGCCTGAAAAGTAAAAACAAATTTGAGGAATTACATCTAAGGACAGGTAAGCTGCAATATATTCTATTACCGCACTGCCCCTCATCCAATCAGTGAACGCCTAGTATTCATTCATAAAATGCTAGGCGTTCGCTAACTGGCCACCGTGCCAAGCAAGCAGCCTGCTGTGTTTAACTGCAGAGGGGAAGTAGCGCCGGCTACTACAGTGTTTTACAAGATCTCTGTGGGCCTCCAGGTATAAAATATATATATATACATTAGGCCAAGCTGGGCCATTGTAAGTATACATAAATATTTATACCTGGAGTTCAGCTTTAAATATATTTCAAGGGTTCCTCCAGGGTAAAAAAGGTTGAGAAATGCTATTCTAAGATGAGGAAAATCAATTAACACAAATTACTAAATATAGGCAATCGACACACCCCTGATATACTCCGTCAGTACCACGGAGAATAATTTCACAAAAACGACTAGAAATCAGAAGTATTTTTTTCCCATCATTACTTTTTATTTTTTTTTACAAATAATTCAATTCTTTAGAGGTTGGATAAATAGTTTAATGCAGTATAATATTTTTGCAATACTACATTTTCATACCATTCTGTACATTAGACCAAAAAAAAGGTACAACTATTGAGGACAAAAAAATTTGGTTCTAAAAGAGGGACAATCCCTCAAAATGAGGGACAGTTGAGAGCTATGCTGTTGGCAGTCTGTTGATGGTAAATCTAAGTTCATCTGTTCCTGTCTATATTCCTTCCAAAATTTTGCTGAGCTGATTTACAAATCAAGAATCATCACCCACAGCATTTCCTCTCATATGACTTGCATCAGTAAGCCTACTCCTGTCTTCTCTGTAAACTGCCCAGATTTGGGGTTTTGGGTACATACAATGAAGGGTCTCCAGATGGAAATAAAAGGGGTGCAAGTTCCGCAGCAGCCCAATTGTTACTGATAGCTCTATACGTAATGGGCCCTGTTATTCACTGGTAGACACCCCCTGCAGCCATTGCCTTGCAAGAAGAAAGTGTCTAATTATTGGCTATGGGCAACACAAACAGCTCTACCCTTTGACAAATGTGGGAATCCCCAATAATGGGAAAGGGGAACACGGAATAATATAGGATTGTTGTGGTGAATAAAATGGTATGTATGTTCTAGCAATACAGTATGTAAATGAATAAAATAATATATAAATGAATACATTGCATGTAAAGATCACACTGACCCTCCGGAAAAACAGTCAAGCAATATGAATGGGGACCCTGAGGTGAAGGCCACATGGATAGAGAGTAGGACTTATCCAATGGTGTTCGGTTTATTCACTTGCTACTGCCTAAGACTTCATTCACTGCATAGTGAGGACCTTCTAAGGAGAAACCAAGTTTAAGGGGCCTTCCTAACCTAGTGCACTCGCTTACTGTTGCCCCAATTCACTCACCAACCCACCAGCAGCTACCAAATGTCTGACACCCACCTTGTCAATCTTTGCTTGCAGGTTTTATGACTCCAGGAGAGCAAGGGATTGGGTATACAGGAAACTCAAACTGTGACAAAAATCCCTAACTTCAGGCTTCTCACATGCCAATGGTTTGCCTTTAAGCTGACACCAGCAACTCTTCAATGTGTGTCTTTAAGCTGAGACCAGCAATTGTTGAATGTGTACCTTTAAGTCAAGACTGGCAATGGTGAAGATGCTCCCAAGGTGCTTCCCTCCAAGGTGACTGAAGGTGCTCCTCTCTAACAGCCATGTTCCTGGCTTTCAGGTCCAAGCTTACACCCCTTTCCCAATCTTTGGGACCTGGCACTGGAGCTGTCCCTGTCAGCAGACTTGGGAATCTAAAGGCATCTGGACTCTTCTCATCCTCCCCAGGCAGCAGGCCTGGCAAGTTATGGCTGGATCTCTTACACTGGCCTCCTCTCAAGGCAAAGACACTGTATACAACTGTGTAAAATGACAACAAATTCTTACACTGCACTTCTTTCCTGGATGAATTTACAATGTAACAAAGCAATATATGCTAGGGTTGGTTAAAAAGGATCTTATTGGTTTGTGAGATGAAGCTGAAGCACCTAGAGGAAAAATTTAAGCAGGGAGAGAACATAAACAGATGATTTCCCTACAAGGAACCAAACCTGAGACCAAACGCTGAAAATGAGGATTAAAAG
Organism: Nanorana parkeri; assembly: GCF_000935625.1. Taxonomy (NCBI): domain Eukaryota; kingdom Metazoa; phylum Chordata; class Amphibia; order Anura; family Dicroglossidae; genus Nanorana; species Nanorana parkeri. Next base: position 541,232 of record NW_017306539.1, read on the forward strand.
AGAATTATGGGCTAAGTGTTTTTTCCCCATAGTTCTCTTAAGGGTCACGGGAGGACATATACTAGCGTCCTCCCGTGCACCCGCCCCCTCCCCCGTCCTTTCCTCCAGTCAGTGCTGGAGGATCGGACAGGGGAGGGGAATCCCTGCGGTGAGTGGTGACTAACAGTCACGGCTCTAAGCAGGGAGATGATCGAGAAGTGAGCAAGCGACCGTATGTGTTCACTCACTTCCCAATCTATAGAGCCGACGTGTGACAGTTTCATAGTCACACGTTGGCTCGATCTATGAGGATGAGTGATTTTCACTCACCTTATAGTTTTTTTTAAAACTTTTGCATAGAAGGAAAGATTTGCAAAGGATTGGAACCCCTACCAATTTTTTATTGACCTTCTGATAAATGTTTTTAGATGTTATTATTTCGGTGTGGTGGTCTAGTCCTTAATCCCGTCTCAGGTTTTTTTTGTCCGTGTCCCTGCTAGTTAGAATCACCCTCTGTATTTGTCCTGGTTACCATTGTCAATGAGACAGGAAGGGATGGAAAATCAAACATTTTACAGTTGTCACCACAACAAGAGATGAGAATAAATATTCCAGTGGGGACACTTGTTTCCACTGACAAGTGTCTAAAAGAGGAATGTTGCTTACTTTGGGAAATAGTATTTACTTCCTATCCCAGAAATGCAACAGGAAGTGAATGAAAAGCTCTACAAACAGGACACAGACAGCAAAAAGAAAATGAAATTGATGAGGGTTTTAACCATTTCATGTTCTATCCAGATTTTTTTTGTCCAAAACTACACTTCAACCACTAACAACGTTTTGCTTCCCTGGTAAAGGGTGTTACCATATTAATATGCAGTTCTGACCGAGATTCTTTCAACTTGTACTAAATGGAATCACATTCAGATGGAAATCAAAAGCAATCAAAGTCCCCGCACATGAAGCTTTAAATGTCAGAGGAAATTGGAATCCTTTGAATTTAACAACTCTGTTTGTCACAAGTTAAGTGCTGATAACAGCATAGTGGTAGTTAGCCTGCTGCTCTATAATGTCAAGGTCCTGTGTTCTATTCCTAAAGGGTTTCTGTCTGCATGGAGTGTGTGCATGCCTTCTCATCCTGGCAAAAGCACAGGGAGACATACAAACATTCTAATAGGCTGGGAAGCATCTGCCTAAGTTGTGAAAATGTGTAATGAGCCTCCAAAGTTCCACTTAAAGTTAAAAAGATCAATATGCAAATAAACATCAGATCATTTTGTTTTTCAAAAAATACCTGTTGACGCCATCCCTGTGTCTGTCTGTCTGTCGTTCCTCTGTGGGAAGTGACAGCCAGGCTCCTGTAAATGTGACAGCATTCTGCCTTGGATCTTTTTCAAAAGAATTATTTGAAAGAACACATCCCTGGGATCCCTTTAGATGTGCCTGCTTCTTCTTGCTGGCCACTGAGTACTGCTGACTTTAACTGTGCACTTTGCTGAATAGTTAAATGGTTGCAGGCATGTCTAACGGAATGCCGGGGCTGTGTTCTTTCCCATAAAGCTCAGAAACAAAATGACTGATGGCAGAGAATGCTGATAGCTGTGAGAGGGGGGACAGATGGTGTGGAATAGGGAGGGAGAAGTGATTGATGACTGATGGAGGTCATCCAGAAAGGATATTATGGTGGATTTAATGAAGAACTCTGGACAAAGTTTTTATTACCTCTGCAGTGGGGCTACTGCTGTACTGACTGCAAGGTTAACTGCTCATTTCATCATTCATCAGTCACTTCTCCCCCTGATCCATCCCACCTAAGATAGCTGCTGCAGCTTCGAAGGGTCATATTGTGGAGATGCAACTTTGCAGGGAATTGAGAATAATGAGTTTCAACACAGAAGATGACTAGCTATAAGTGTGGGGGAAAAAAGGGTTAGGCTGGAGTTATGCTTTAAACCGTGAATGGTGGAAATCAACACCATAACATACAAAAAGTGAATTAGGATCATCAGTATCTGTTCTGCTCAGAGTAGATACAGATTTATCTATCACTTGCTTGTGAATTACCAGACTGTTCCACAATATTTCTTGCTGAGATTTTTATCTACAAGTATAACTTTACAGTTTTCTAATGACTATAGCCTCCAATGTAACAAGGAACCAACAATTGTTTTCACTGCTTTATCACAAAAGATGAGTGTGCTCACTCTGACAGATGGCAACGTGACCTCTGACAAAATGTTGATACAACAACACCATCTATTGGCATTAAAAATAAGTGCGCCATTACAATGTCCTTTAATACATCCAGTAGGTTTTTAAATCTAACCTGTCAGGGTTCCTTCTGCCTCCCCATAGTGGTAATGAGATCATTACGGGTCCCACCGGTTAGTTCTCCATCTGTTCCCATTGGATAAAGCTTTCAGCATACAGAGTTCCACTGAATTCCAGGCAGCTCCATAGATGTACATTGCTCATAGCTGATTTGTAAAGCTGCCCATACATCTTACGAACATCGGCCGATTTTCGTTTGCGATCGCATTTTTGTCCGATATTCGTAAGGTTGATGGGCAGTGTACAACAGCAAATACTGTACAATCGTACGACTTTTAGCTAACTAGCAGGTTAGAAAACTTCGGTCGATCGTACGATTTTCGCAAGGTTGGTGGCGTTTCCATACGATTTACACTGCACATGCGCAGACGAAAATACGTACGGTCGATTACTGCATTTTGTCCAGGTGCTTTCCTTTAATTACTGCTGATTCAAGCTAGATATAAACTGGGCAGGATGGGGCCGCCGTGTGATATAGAGGCTATATTCTGTATATCCTCAAAGGTAAATTAATTATAAAATAACATGACTCAATAATATTGATTTACAGAGTTTTCCTTGGCATAGAGAGAAAAAAGGAATGGTCAGAATAATACTTCCATGAAAGAATAAAAAGAATACTGTGCGATAGATCATTTATTACAGAGACTGTACAATAGAAACAATGTTATACTAAGATCTGTAAACCAATGACATCTAGTGTCCCAAATGGGCATTGCAGAATCTCTTGCAGAGAAAGAAAAACTTGTAAAAACAAAAGCATCATTTTTAATAAATAAAAAAAAAAAGTATTTTATTAACAATGTACTGGAGCACCCCGTTTAATTAAAATGCCCACACCGCCACATTCACACATGTATGAACATAAACTCATGCTTTCGGTGTGGCTTCATATGAAAATGACGATTGCACCACACGTTAGGTATCACTACGCACACCAGAGTAAGATCAATCATTCTAGGGCCATTGCTTAAGGTTTCTAAAGCGTTGTCTATGGTTTTAGGCGCCATTGTTTTTTTTTGCTGTTTCAGAGGTGCACACGATTGAAAGCCTGGACATGTTTGGTATCTATTTACTTGACTTACCTCATATTTTATATGTTAAAAAAGAGTATATTATATTGTATTTCTGTGCACTAAAATTAATTTGAACTAATTTTTTACTAAAAATGTAAGCTTGATAAACTGTAGTTTATTTTTACTGTGTGACATAAAAATTGCAACTGCCACCATTTGCTTCTCAGAAAATATATAATTTTGGGGGGTTTTAAACAGTTTTCAGACCTACAAGGTGCATTTTAACATGTGTTTAAAAATGAAGAAATGGCTCTGGCAAAAAAATCCAAATATCAGCCCTTGAAAAGAAGAACTTTAATGATTACCTCTCTGGTGGGTGGCGACACCTAATTTCGCTGTGCTGAAGGTCTGCGGCGGCTAAACAATAAAGAATGTTCCGCATCTGACAAACTCCCATTCTTTCATCCATTCTATCATGACCAGTTCTTGTTTACTGCTTTTGCTGCCAGACCATTTATTTATTTCTTTTTGTTCACACACATGCTAAAATACGCATTTTGGCAAATCAAAATGACTGAAGACTCTTAACCTGGAAGAAGACTAGAAGAAGATAAAAGCATTGGCAATGGAGGGGAGTGTGGACATTGCAGCACTGGATGGGATCATTTTGGTACATACACGTGCCATAATGTGCAGATATGCTGTACATAGATCCTGGGGGACCAAATTTTTAATTTTGCTGTGAGAAGATGAGAGCGGTCTGATGTCCTTGAGGTTATTTGGGGTGAGGAGTCAGCTATCAAACATAAAGCACTAGCTAATGAGTTTGGAATGCCTTCTGTAAGGCCTTGTTCACACCAAGCGTGTTCCAGGAGCAGAGCTGAGCAGTTACAGACCGGAGCAAAACTGCGTCCAATGTATTCCAATGGTATTTTTAGCTCCAGTTCACATGGCAGCGTTCCGTTCCGTTCCAGAGCAGGTAAAAAAACTGCAGCAGGCCCTATTTTACCTGCTCTGGAACGCATGCAAATGCATCAAAAGGCATGCAAACGCCCTGGAACGCACTGAAAGCCCATTTTAAACTTAAAAAAAAGTTTTTTTTTAACCAAAAACGGCCCGAAACGCATCAAAAACGCGGCACAACCCACTGCACTGCGTGTGCAGAAACACATGCAGATCTACTCTGCATTTGGTGTAAACAAGGCCTAAAAGAAATTAATTCTCCACATGAGAGAATGTATCCAGGACATGGAAGACAGCTTAGGCCTCGTTCACACGGGGCGATCTGGGATTCCTGCGGCAAGACACTACAGATCCTGGGGCATGAATGCCAGGCGCTCTCATTCAGATGCAGCCGCTGTGCCCGTCCAAGTAAATGACAGGGTGACAGCGGCTGCATCTGTAAGCGGCAGACCGCATGTAATTGTGTGTGACATGTGGTTTGGTATAGATCCCTGTTGCTGTATGCAGGATAGATGCGTTCATGGACAGTGATCTATTCTGAACTGCATGTAATTGTATCACATAACATGCAGGCTGCCACTTAAAGATGCGGCCACTGTCACCCTGTCATATACCTGAGCAGGTACAGTGGACGCATCTGAACGGTGACATCTGGCATTCCTGCCACAGGAATTCGTAGGTTCTTGCCTTTGGAATAGCAGATCGCCCCGTGTGAATGAAGCCTAAGTCTGGGCTTTCCCTGGAAAGTTAACCCCTTCATGACTGAGGCCCTTTTTTCAATTTTTGCACCCATGTTATATTCCACATTTTAGGCCTGAAAATGATGTAATCTGTACACTGTGCAATAGGGAGTGGAGCAATGAGAAAAGATTATTTCCTTGTTCACCCCGGCTGCAAGCTTCAGTCTGTGTCCCCTCTGATCCCTGCTGCTCTCCCCTGCCTGTGTCGGCAGAGGGGATAGGAGGGGACATAGCCGATCCAGCTGCCGGCTCCCATTAGGGAGTAGAAAGCTGTCAGGAGGCCGAACGGGGTGGAAAGCTCTGGCAGAAGAGGGTGGAGCTTCAGAATCGGTAAAAATTTACTGATCCTTCGCTGTACTGAGCAAACTCAGGATATAGTAATTACTAGAGATGCACTGAAATTACAGGTGCTGAAACATTTCGGCTAAAAATGGCACTTTTGGCGAAAGCCTAATTTGGGCCCATCCCATTAATAGAGATTAGAGATGTAGGAGGGAGTGGGGGTCAACAAGAAAAGTCAGGATTTACACAGAACGTTAGCTGACTTTACCTCTGGATCTGCTGATTATGTTAACATGGAGTTAGTTTTTCCCAATCTTTTTTAAAAGGAGGTGCCGCTGGTTGCAAATTGTTGATTGTGTACATGTACGGTGTACACATGTAAACATTAGCACAACATTTAGACCCCTTCCACACAGGCAGTCTGATCAGGTCTGCCTGTCAGTTTTTCAGGCGGACCCTGATCGGATGCCCAATGCTAGCCTATGGCCAACCTGGTCTAAATGGATGCCCATCAGTTTACACACCTCTGACTCTGGCCAGGCCTGGTAAAAGGAATGGAACAGAGTTCCATTTCTCTGGACCTGATCGTGCCAGATTGTGGGTAATCTGATGCAAATGGACAGATATCCATGTTCAGCAGTGACATCTGATCCATACTGCTCTGATCAAGAGGGGATCCATGCACAGATCTGCTCCTGATCAGCCTATGTGAAAGGGGCCTTACATGTGTAAAGCCATGAAAAACACAGATATGACATCCCCGGATCCCATCATTGTTTGGCTTTTTTTTACATTTTATTTTACATGGGAGAAATCAGCAAAACATTACACTGCCAGGCACAAAAGTAGGAGTGGGCCCATAGACTTCTATTCTGCTGAGTACAACACTATGATATTGTGCAATTCTGTACACAATGAGGGGAATTTGTCAAAACTGGAGCAGACAAAATCTGGAGCAGCTGTGCATGGCAGCCAATCAGCTTCTCTCTTCAGTTTGTTCAGCTAATATTTGAAAATGAAAGAGAGAAGCTGATTGGTTGCCATGCACATCTGCTCCAGATTTTGATAAATTCCCCTCTATGTTTTTGACGTCCATGTGAATGAGCCTTTAGTGTGAATACTCCATCTCTCTTTTCATCTGTCACATACATACATTGTTTTCATGTTTTCTGGACTGTCAGCTGATGTACTCATCCTCTACAGCAATGGTGACAGATGCTTATGCTGCTGACATTCATGTAGTGACATTAGTGCTGTTCTCTGCAGCATTCTCCTGTGAGCCCAGGCCAGAGTGATGACGTACTCCTAGGGCGTGTGTCCATGACACCCTGGGCTCACAGAAAGGGGGAGAATGACACTGGCCGTCATGCAGCCTGGGAGGGATCCAGCAGCGCAGGATGGAGGAGGACACAATGGATGGAGCGAGTGAATAAAAACCCTTTTTATTTAATACAGGTGGAACTATGTTGTTTTTTTTCTGTTGGAGATTGGCTTTGAGTCGTCCTTATAACAGAAAAGATTAATGGATGTCACTATTGCATATTTGTCCAATTACAACAAGAACACACAGCAGACATTCCTGCCCTGCTCCTCTCTATGGGCAGTGCGATATAAGTCAGCGGGCTCCTTTATTAGCTTCCCCTCTCTTCACATTTCTATCGATCTCTTCTAAAGGAGGAATATTCTGGGTGGAGCCGTTATCAGGGTCTCCATACAACTTGGTACGGCAGATCTGTAGCCACCAGCCAGTTGACTGAGACAGATGCTGGGAGCGCAGCATCCGCCGCCAACAGCGAATCATCCTTCAGCATGTCACCGCAGCCAGCCAATCACATCTCTCCTCCGACAAGCCTTTTCTTCCACACGGTGTCATTGGAGAGTCACGCCCAGTCCGTCTATTGGCTCTGAGTGACGGGTGTGGGCGTGGTCCGGTGGCAGCAGGGAAGTGTTTTGCTGGGTGACTTCCGGTTCTCGCTTTGAGCCAGTCCATCCATTCCTCGGCAGCGGCACTGGCGGCTTGTGTACCGGTACTGCGGGGAGGGATGGTAGAGGCGGGAGCCCGGCTTTCCATATTACCTGAGCCTGGATCTACTGCCTCTATTTCCGGCCCGTCACCGACACACTGACCGACTGACACTACAGCAAGCATGGCCAGCGGGGAGCTGCAGGGCAAGTACCAGAAGCTGGCACAGGAGTACTCCAAGGTGAGGAGGCCACTACACATCCATCACCACTGACACCCATCATCATCATCATCACCACTGACACCCATCATCATCATCATCACCACTGACACCCATCATCATCATCATCACCACTGACACCCATCATCATCATCATCACCACTGACACCCATCATCATCATCATCACCACTGACACCCATCATCATCATCATCACCACTGACACCCATCATCATCATCATCACCACTGACACCCATCATCATCATCATCACCACTGACACCCATCATCATCATTGCTGTCACTGACACCCATCATCATCATTGCTGTCACTTACACCCTTCATCATCATTGCTGTCACTGACGCCCTTCATCATCATCATCATCATTGCTGCCACTGACACCCTTCATCATCAGCACTGACACTGACACCCATCATCACCACCGCCACTGACACACATCGTCACCGCCGCTGACATCCCTCATCATCGCCGCCGACACCCCTCATCGCCGCCGGCACCCATCATTGCCGTCACCTCTGTCACCCATCTACACCCATCATCTCCACTGACGCCCATCATCACCGCTACCACTGTCACCCATCATCGCCGATGCCACTGACACCCGGCTACACTGAGTGTGTGTACAGCTGCTTCTTGTCTCTATTTCTCTGGAAGCACATGTGACATGTTTACACTGCAGCACGGCAACTAGTAGACAGGACCGTTGCCACGTCCTAACAGGAAGTGCTTTTACAAGGACCTTTATGGCAGGATCGCCAGGCACTTTAATGAAAGCTGCAAAAAAAACCATATATAATTTAGTGATTGGGTTTACATCTACTTGACTGTACCTTCTGCTGAACACTTATTGGGATTGATTGGAGGAGGTTCATGACCAAATAGATTCACAATGCTGTTGCATTCATGGGCCGTACTGCACATACAAAAGCTTCCAGTCAGCTGTAAGTATATAAAGCCTGTATTGGGGGTGATGGGTGAATACAGAGAGGTGGGCGGCCCTTTCTCCTCTCTGCACTGCAATGCTGCAAAATGAGCACTGGTTGTAGAGTTGGAGTATGTTGACATTGCAGCCCTTCTTCCTCCCTGTGGCTTCCTTGGTAACAAACCTCCAACTCATACTTTAGCTGGGACACTTGTGTTCACGAGGTGCAGAGCTTCAGATTCAGGCCTCGGCACCATCACATAGCAAGAGGTGCTCTGCTTTTTTTCCGGAGGAATTCCAGACAAAAGGTATGTTTTCAGGTTTCTGCTTGGACACTATGAAAAGTTCTAGATGTGTCCTGGAACATGGCAAACCTTCATTTGTGAGTTCACGTTCACTTTAAGGCTGGATCTGCACCTTTTGTGTGCACAGCATTTCAGTGTGCTACAATGCAGTGTATATGTATAGTGTACATTGCCATTCATTATGAATGACACCCTGTACAGTATATAGTGTAGACACAGAGTAGGCAAACCCTGGCTCTCCAGCTGTTGTGGAACTACAAATCCCATTAGACAATACAACAATCTGACAGTCACAGGCATGACTCTAAGAGGAAGATTTGTAATAGGATTTGTAGTTTTACAGAACTTTTTTTCCCCCCTTTCATTGAAGTTTGTTAAGTGAATTGACTGCCTTAATGCAATTTGTGGGGGGGGG
>NW_017306539.1:551492-564604 GCF_000935625.1 Nanorana parkeri
TTGTGAAGGTAAGGGCGTCCCTTAATCAATTTTGGGGGGGGGGGGGGGCATAAATAGAGCCTGAGACATAGGGGTGAACATTTACTAATGCAGCTTCTTCTTAAACTGGTACTGATACCTTGGCCTGCGTTCACAGTTGAGCGTGAGCTTTTTCGGTTTCAGAAGCATTTTTGTTGCGCTTATTAGGCTAGCACTACATACTAGGAGGAGGACCATTGAAAATAAAGGGGTTCTTCTTGTTGAGCTTTGTCTCACTTTGGGAAATGCTGCACAAAACGCTCAGGTGTGAATGGTGGCTTAAGATGAAACATTAGTGGCAGAGTGACTTATTATAGATGAGACTCTGTGAGCTTCTTCTACAAGAAACGCTCTTATTCTGCCTGCCAGCAGAATTTACTCCTGTGCACAAGCGTGGGAGATATGCAGGACCCTCCCTATAATGAGGCGATTGCATCGGGTGGCATCTCATCGGGTCGGGGAGTGGCGGGTCTGCCTTTCCAGCTTGAACTCCTGGCAACCAGTGACGTCAGTGAATTGTGCCGGACCCCCCCTGGACCTGCACCACCAGCTGGCAGCTAGCCAGCACCCCAACAACCCCTCCCAGGGCCTGACTACCAGCGGATCGATACCTCTCCCGGCCTCAGGCAGCGAGAGATGTACGGACTCCCTTGAAGTCAGGATGACGACACCCTTTGCCGCTGTCGACACCTTTTCAGCCGGCATGCCTCAATCAGCTGATCGAAGGAGTAACAGGTCGAACTCACAGAGCTGGCAGCCAATCAGTGTTCAGCTCTGTTCGAGTATTCTGACAGCAGCCTGCTGTCAGAATACCTGAACCACTATCCTGGCTGGCTCCTACACTGGCCCCTTCAGCCTTGCTCCCCCTCCACTCTGGCGGTCTAATGTCCTGTGAGTTATCATGTACTATACAGTGTGTAGGACGTGAGGACATACCTGACAGAGAGAGGTTCGGCACTCTTAGCAACCTGGCTTTCTTTGCTGTCAGTTTGGAACTGGCAGTTTGCCTACAGGAGGGATGATCTTGTCAATTTACTGATACTTCACGATCAGCTAACTGTTGTCGGGAAGGACACAAACCTAAACTGGTCAGATATAAAAGAGACGATAACAATGAGTTTCTATGAAGAGCAGAAAAAGGAACCATTCCGGGCAGAAATACAGGTTCATATTAAGTAGGGGCTTTTTAATGGTCATGTCTTCATTTCATGGATACAGATAATGATACTTGAATACTTAATACAGTTACAGTATCATCTAACATGTCCAGTGTTAACAGTTGTTTGTATCAAGGTAATATAAACCCAATCACCAAAATCTCCAATAAGCAGTAATGTGTTCTTGTCCATCCAAAAGTCATTTTTCATATGTTTTAAATCCGGAATTGTTTATGGAAAGAATACCTTTTTCATCCTGCCATGAAGGTCCTTGTGCAGGAACTCCCAGTTATAATCATCATGATCATATTATCATCTGCCATGTGACAACGCCGTGACCGTGAATATGGTGTGAATTAGCCTTTAGGGCTCACTCAGATGGGTATGCACGTTGGTACAGCGCACATGCCCGTAAAATGACCCAAGGGAGGGACAGGTGCTGTGTGTAATTGTGCGCAGCAGCCTGTTCTTCCATGTGGGAGGACGCGGCTGGACATAAATACACGTGGTCATATGCACACCCAAATCTGCACGTCCGGGTGCTCACACTTGAACCCACAGTGTTATTTTACAAGCGTGCATGTTGTATGCACAAGCACACTTGTCTGAATGAGCCCTTAAAGAGAGCCTGTGATGATCACAATAGCTGCCATGACATGCTGTTTTTAAAGGTGGAGGCTTCAAGGCTGTGGCTTGATCCTGGCCTTACTACCTAGTGAGCCACTGACTTGGAAGCGTTATGCAGCCAGTGGACTTTGATCTCCTTTCCTACTTGCTTGCTCTAGCTTTGGTATGGCCTGGGTAGTGAAGCAAGGATAAAGATGATGGGTCTGCACCTTTACACAAGTAAACAATGGCAGCTCCAGCATACCTATCACAGGTACTCCCCTTTTTTTTAATTTTAAGAACACAAACTTCAAATGGATTTTGTTAGAGAGAGTTGGCGAATGCGTGTGTGGACTTCAAATAATATTTTTGCCTTCTTTTAATTCAGCTTCGAGCTCAGAACCAGGTGCTGAAGAAGGCTGTTTTAGATGAGCAAGCTAATTCTACAGCTTTGAAGGTATGTATATAAATTATTCACCGTGTCAGGACTTTTATCTGTTATTTCAGTTATCAAGCATTTTAACAGTAAAGGCAGGGGTTTTGAGGGGGGTTTCGGGGTGCTGGAGAGTGGAGTGGAGGAAAGGGGAAGTGGCTGTGTGACGGACCCCCGTACTCAGGATCAGTATGTCCGCCGCTGTCTTCTTCCTTGCTGAGGAGATAGTGGAACCTGAAGATCCTTAGCTCCCAGTTTCCCCAGTCACTAGCCAAGGCTCGAGTGTAGGGTAAACAAACTCTGATTTATTGAGCAACTGCACAAACTTATATACAGCAAGTGATAACTGATGCCAGCTCTTCATCTGGGACTAGTAGTTCCTCTGCATCGGCCTGCTGTTGGGGAGAGGGGCTGCCTGCCCGGGCTCCCTGGAGCTTCAGAGGTGTTGCCGGTGCTGGGCAGAGGACCTCTGCAGTGCTATGCTCTGATGCCAGCTCTTCTGCTGGGACTAGTGGCTCCAAAACCTCTGTGGTTGCTGGGGCATGCTGTTGAGCAGTGTCGAACAGTCTTTTGTATGCCTGTTCCAGCTCCCATTCTTGTGTAATTAAAAAGTCCAGATCAGTCCTCAATCCGAGCTGACTGGGGAGTTCCAACTCCCTAAAATCAACACATTTACCTCATAAACTGATCACCATGTCGTCACAGGCTGTTGCTAGAATTGGTGCACAGATCAAAATACAAAGAAACAAGACATGGTAATGGTTTGTATAAGTAAATAATTTGTGCAAAATTGGTTACAATAATGTAATATATTGAGTTATATCTGTGTGGTATAAGACTTCTAAACTAACTCCATCCAGTAGGGATGCACCGATACCGGTTTTTCGGTATAGAGTACTGATATTTTGCTGTCGGTACTCGCCAGTATGGATACCGGTGCTTCCGCTGGTCAATCAGGAAGCCAGGAGGCGGCTCATTACTCGCAGTTGGACTTCCTGATTACTCGGGATGCTGGCTCCATGTTCCCCTATGACACTGCTGGTCAGAGGAAATCTTCCTCTGACCAGAAGTTCCCGTATCAGGGAAGATATCGGAACATTTGGGCGAATACTCGGTATCGGCACTAGCATCTCTATCGGTGCCTCCCTACCATCCAGGAAACTGCGGAAGTTGGAAATCCCACTTCGCTGACATTATTGGACATTAGATGCTAATTATCTGGTGGAAATGCAGAAACTGAGGATACCTGCAACAAATAACTCCATGTGAACATAATCAGCAGACCCAGAGATAAAGGCAGCTAAAGTTCTGTTCCTGACTTTCCTGTAGAAGTATAGTTTACCCCGTCCCCCCCTCCCACCGCGCCCCGCTCCCTCCTACACCTAGAAACTCTTTTATTGGGATGGGTCCAAATTAGACTTTTAAAGGAAAAGAAACGATTAGAAGGTTACTTTAGCTGCGTCTATCTGTGGATGTTTTGATTGGCTGCCATCACCATCACTAGGCGACTGAGAATTTCCCACCCAGCTCCTTCAATTTTCAGTTTAAAGAATGTCAGGTGGGAGGCTACTGATAGGTCCACCGATGGAACAAATTTTGCCCATTTGTTCCAGAAGCGACCGAAATTCACTCCATGTATGGTCAGCTCTGGGCAGATATGTTATTAACCCTTGCAGTGGGGCTTCCACCTCAAGGGTTAACTGTTCGTTTTTGCTTGGGGTAAAAAAACAAACCAAAAGTTATATACTCACCTGATCCTCGGAGCTGGCTTGCTCTCAGACTGGTCCCTGGGGCCTCTCTCCCTCTCCGCTGCAGCAGTCTGAGGTCCTGTGCGATCACATTCTACACACAGTGAGGGGAATTTATCAAAACTGGAGCAGCTGTGCATGGCAACCAATCGGCTTATTCCTTTCATTTTCAATTCTTAACTGAACAAACTGAAGAGAGAAGCTGATTGGTTGCTCTGGACAACTGCTCCATATTCTGTCTACTCCAGTTTTGATAAATTCCCCTCTGTGTATACAAAGTGAGGATGCCTGGAACATACCATCACTCCAATGAAGGGGAGACAGGCTGGAGGGAGCACTGCCGGCTCTTAGGATCAGGTCAATAGAACTTTTTTTTTCAAGCATGTCTTTTGTATTGGGTTTACATGGATGTACATCAAGAGTGGTCATAGTAGTACAAGGGGATACAATCCCATATTGATGAAAGTACATATTAATCACACGTTCTGATACATGGAGTCATATCATTTAAACATATATGAGTCCGCATGACAGATTTACATGACTTAACCGTGTCTGTATCCATGGTAATACGTTCAAACACAAAATCAACATCTTAATAACATAACAAAACAAAGAGAAAATGATCAACACTGTGTGGAGTAGGAATAAATATGTCCAGTAACATTGCTAGTACCTTCATTAGCAGATATGTCAGTAATCGGAGTCTACCTTACTGTCGTGGGACAAGTCGAATGTCAAGGGGTGCAGAACTTTTTTTTCTTTCTATTAGATTACCCTTGCACTGCAAGGGGTTACTGCTTGTTTTTACCCTAGGCAAAAACAAGCAGTAACCCCTTGCAGTGCAAGGGTAATCTAATTCGTGCCAGAGTTTTTCTTTAAATCCTTCTAACGGGGCCTCAAGTAGCAGTAAAATGCCTGACATGGGAAGGGGGGTGTTATGTAGTTCACAGGGACGATCTCTGGGCTGGGCTGATTTTTTTTTTTTTTTTTTTTTTTTTTATTTTTTTTTTTTTTTTTTTTTTTGTCAAGTTTGTAACAATGGTATTAATATTCAGTAAATTACAGGTTAGCTTGTCGGGGGCATGTTTATGAAGCAGTGAATGTGACATTCATCAAACATTCACCTAAGGTGTATTTTCCTGATGCATGGGTTTTACATTACAGTGCAGTGATTGTTGCATTCACTGCAGGTGAATCACTAATTCAAAAGCCATGCATCAGGAAACACCTGCAGTGAATGTTTGACGAATGTCACATTCACTGCTTAACAAATATGTCCTTCAATGTTCATGTAATGGGTTGTAAAGTGAAACCTCCATTTTGTTTTTTAACAGGAACAACTAAAGATGAAAGAGCAGTCTCTGAGGAAACAACAGCAGGAGATGGACAGTTTAAACTTTAGAAACCAACAACTGGCCAAGAGGGTGGAACTTCTGCAAGAGGAGCTGTCAGTGATGGAAAACAAGGGCAAGAAGACAAAGGTATCCAAGCTTTAAAGTAATATCACACACTTAAACTTTTATTGATAATGAATCCAGATCAAACAAATACACATCGCCCAGCAAAGTATTTCTTTACATTTTTGCCCAAACAGTTAGTCATCATGTTTCTGAACAGTTGGCTCTAACTCTCTCAGCTCTGCTTCTCTGAACTTCCTGTCCAGTGCAACATCTTAAGGAACAGAGCCGACTCCATCAGATGTCCACCTACTATCTTGGAGAAGGAAGGTGGAGGAGGGGAGTGGATTGCCTTGCTATGTCTGTGTGTTTGTGGAGATTCATCTTACTAGCACACACATTGGTGGCTCCATAGGACCACGGAAGGGAAAGGAGCCACCCTAAAATAGGATATCGGGTCCAGTGCTCAGGAGATCAGCTGATTCTGTAGTAAACTAAAACATTAAACATTAAGGAGCAGCGTCCATTGCAAGTGATTAAATCAGCATTAGAAATAACTTAAAAGCCTTTTGACTTGGAAATCACTTAAAACAGCGATTGACAGGCCCTGTATTGGTTTTCAAGAGCGCCAAATAATTTGGAGGAAACTGTTGGCTTATTTTTTGTTGTTTCTCTCTTTTGGAATCATCCCTGAGGTTTAATTACTCAAATATTTTTTAAATATCTTTTCCTCCCTAGGTGTTGGTGATGTTGTTTGAGCTAAAATAGCTTAGGTGAAGGACATTCAAGCAGAATTAGCCTATCTCTACCTGTGCCTTAACTCTAACCATACACTTCAGCAGAGATCACATGACATATGCCTAGCCATTTGGTCATGTGTGGCCACTGTAATGTTTCAGGACCTTTTTAATGGGTATAAATGATGGAGCAGGCTGGGCAACAGGTGGTGTTGTTTTTTTAATTTAATGTTACAATATAAGTTGTAGTACACTGAAGAAGGGGAAGGGATGCATGAGAATTGGGATCATATTGGTATTATTTTATCTTCTGAATTCTTTATTTTGCACACAGTAATAGGTGTACAGCACAATCCATAAGTGTAGCATGATATTACAGTAGTCATGAGGCTTCTCGCATCTTACCGCCAATTTCATGGTTAAGTCTACGATGTATTGGTCTCAGCATGCAGCCAGTGGGCTAGATCGAGCAAGAACAGGTAGGACATAACTCAATATCACATCAAATTGTAATGACAAAGAGAGACTCATACAAGGGACAACCTACTGTGTTCATATGGGGGTCGGTAGAGATTGGAGTGTGAGCGGGGCAGAAGCAAAGGGCAAGTTGAGGGGGTGTATTATTTTTTTTTAAAGTCTAGTAGCAAGTGTTAAACTCCATCTGGGACAAAATTATGCCATTTATAGACCCTAGTGGGTGGTCAGACATGCGTACGCAGTTCTGCCTTCCTTAGGCACACTGATGATCCTCTGGCTGCCACTTGTATCATGGAAGAGCAATAGCTTAGAGGGCCATCTTGAGCAACTGTCCTGTGTGTGGGAATATGGATAAAGAAAACGCATTATATTGATTAACCGCATCCAGGCTGGCCATTGTCATTAAACGGCCAGCCGGGAGCTTCTTGGATGTAAGTGGCCCTGAAAAGACGGCCTGTTAGCCCCGCCCACTCGCGCATGGCATGTGCAAAACTGCCAAAATTTACAAACTGGCAACGATGTCTGTTTTACATAAAAGTGATCTGCCGGCTATAGAGTCGGTGGTTCGCTTGTATAAAGTGCTGGTCTGTGCGGGGGACCCGCATGGTGGCTCTGTGACGGGATCCGAGGGAGGGAGATCAGCACATGATCTCCCTCCGATACCCTCTCTGGTGTCAGGATGCAGGAAGTGTTGCATATTACATCACTTCCGGATTCTGCTGTCACTCTCCGGCTTTGGCAAACATGCGCAAACATGCGCCGGGTGTGCATACGTGCGAAAATGATGGTTGTGCCCATTGTGCCGCACATGTTGCATATCACTGTGAATGTCGCAATGAGAGCAATAATTCTAGGGCCATTAATCACTGATGACAGTAAACTGATGAGCTGTAAAAGCTTTTAAAGCGTCGCCTATGGTCAGTTTTGGGTATGGTAGTTTTTTGCGATTTCGCAGGTGTGCGCAATTTTAAGGCTTGACATGTTTGGTGTCTATTTACCCGACGTGACCCCGTCTTTTATATTTTACCAAAAAATCGGGTAATAATAAATGTATTATTACATAATGTAAAAAAAAACAGTTTTTTCCCCAAATTTTCAGTAATTTTTCCTTAATATAGTAAAAAATTAAAACCGCAGTGGTGATTAAATACCACCAAAAGGAAGCTCTATCTGTCCCCAAACAATGGTTTAAAATTCATTTCAGTACAGCGTTACATGACAGAATAAATGTCAAAGTACCGCAGTGCTGAATACTGAAAATTGGCCTGGACAGGAAGGGGGTTTAACACCTGGTCTTTAGTGGTTTAAACTATGGCGATCAGGGGTACATCTTCTACTTAATAGCAAGTGAATATTTTATCACATAAGTTATATTTGATAAGTATTTACAGACAAGGTTATTTTATAAAGGGGGTACACAATAATATAGTATGGATGATGAACTGTAATAAGCAAACTGTACTGGAGCATATCTGCCCACTTCAGGTTGGGCTTCTGGAATAACTCAAAGATTGAGTTCAGAGACAAGGAAATAGATTGATGTAAGCTGGAAATCGTAGCAAATCTGAACGGTGCGCTCTGTACCGTGGTTTGCTGGGAAGCTGCAATTTGCTTCAATGGTAAATCTGATTCACTCATTAAACTGGTATAATGGTCCAAAGGGGCACTAATCAGTTCAATTCCAATCAGCAGAGTGACCAGTGATCCCTAAACAGGAAGCCAGGGCATCCCCTTGGTGATATTACAGCCCTGATATGGAAATAGTATTATTCTTGATCAGGATTTCACCCATTGAGGAAGCATTCCTTCCTTATTAGACCATTGACATCCCAGCAGGCAGGGATTCTGACCCCAAAACCCCCTTTGGTCTTTCAAGGTGGGGGGGGGATCTACTGCACACTCTGTAGAATCAGTGATGATCTAGATCACATTTAACCAGCTCTCCAACACCAATATTTGATTTACCTGATGGAGCAAATAGGGTGCATTCCATTGAGTGAATTTGTACTAGTTTCTAGTAGAGTCGATATATATCATCACTGGATTTCCAGGTTCTTGCATTAGACCTCTTATGACTGTTTTTTATTATTTTACTATTATTGCTGTGTTTTTATTTCTTATAGAAACATGTGGAGTCATCTCAGTTGAGTCAGGAACAGAAGAGTGTCTTTGATGAAGATCTGCAGAAGAAGATAGAGGAAAATGAGAGGCTACACATCCAGGTCACTGACCCATTCTTGACACTTTGAGTATTCATTCTTTTTTGAAAGGTGCATGGGACCTGCAGTTGATCTCCCTTTTGAGGTCCTTCAAGCGGATTTTGAATTCCCATAGATGTGTATGGGAATAAATTCAAATGAAAGTGCATTGAATGTATATACATCATCAATTCACATTGAGAGAACATCTCAACACTGCTGAGCAGCTCTAACTTTCTAAGTAAGAGGCCTCACCGTCCACTATTCTCCATTAGACATATACCTATTAATTTCCAATGTCTAAGAGATGTTAAAACACATATACAAAAGATACTGTTCTGACAGTGTAGCCATTGCCTTAGTTTGTCAGAAATCCGGTGACTCACTGCGGATTTTCACTGACAGGAGCCACAGGGTCCAAGTCCTAATGAATTGGTCAAACATTTGCAGTCCTATGGTTGGCAGTAATTCATTAACACATATCGTTCTTAACCTATTAACTGTTTTGTCTGCGCAGAGGGTTGATTTATCATTCAGTCTGGCAGCAATGAATCCTTTTTCAGATCTTCCTGACTAAAAGAAAAATATACAAATATTTTTTAAAACCCATTTCGCCCCTCTTCTCAGGATGGTGCACCGTGGATTTTTGATTTGTTAAAATGTATTTACCCCTTTCTGCAAATTCAGTCCGGCCACATGATATGTAGGCTTCTGGTCCCCTTTGCTTCTTCTCTAGTGTATACCGGCACCATTCTCATCACCACACACAACTATTATACTTGACGAATGTTGTTCAAGTTTTGTTTGATTTTAACATTCAGTTTTTGGAATGAAAGGAGTTTCTTGAACGAAAGCCATATTTACCGTTAGAATTTTTTGTTCTTTGAGAAAAATGTTTCATCCTGCTCCTTTTGATTCTTTTCACTGATTTGACCCGGTAACTATTAGAAGGATGGACAGACATTCGTAAAACGTATTTTTTTTTTTTTACAATAAAATTCTACTGATGTATGGCCTGTTTCAGATAACACAAATATGTGACATCAAATTGGGTTCCATGTTTGTAATACCTCACAGTGTGACATAAGCTTTAAGTTGAGCTTCATGTCCTTTTTTCTGCAGATAAAGGAACTACTTGGACGGTTCATCCATCTGACCACCTGAGTTATTCCATTTACGTGAATTTGTAACCAAGTCTCTGTCCACAGAGCTTGCTGTGCAAGAATAATGCACTTTCCCTCAGTACTCATTCCATTTTAATAGGACTTAAAATAAGCTTAGAAAGAAATTATAGCCAATATGGAAATAATTCTTCCTGTCAAGTATCTCCTAGAAAAAGATACGAGTGCATCATTCTAGACGACGGTTTTAGTTTTTGTCACTGCTGATAATCCCCCCACCTTCAGTGGGCCTTTACTATATAGTGCAACAGGGGGCTCTGTGTTGGGGGTGGGGGGGTCTTGCATAGGGAAGGTTTATGATTTTGCTACTGCTGACAATCCCCCTCCCCACATCCAGTTTGCCCTCACTATGTAGTCCAACAGGACCCCCTTTGTTGGGGAGGGTGGGGAGTGAGTTGGGTGCATTTCTCAACCTCTCCTTCTGGTCTGGCAGCGTGGCCTTAAAAGCACTTGTTAGCATATGACCGAAGAGGATTTATCCATTCAGAAAATATATGTTTTATATAATGAAGAAGAATATGCATAGCATATATAGAGGAGCAATATAGTTTGACCAGTGAGAGACTTTAAAGCAAGGCTTCTTATTCCACTTGTGACAGTATATACAAGGAATCTGTTCTTACACCAGTCATTGTCTGTTACAGTTTTTTGAGGCCAGCGAGAAGCACAATCAGATAGAGGAAGATATGAGGAGCCGTCTGCAAGTCTTGGAGAAGGGAGCCGCACAGCACCAAGCTGTCTTAGATGGCCTGAAGCAGAAATACATGGAGACTATCGAGAAGTTACAGACTGACAAGGCAAAGTTAGAGGCAAGTGCAATGAATTCAGCTTTTTGTTTTTCTGGGGAACTCCTGCATTATATATGACCCAACTTCCTTCCTTAGTGTTCTCTGCTGAGTGGAGCAAAAGACAATGCTGACAGCGTGGAAGTAAAGTGACATTTAGAGAAAAGCAGTATTTATGTTTTTGTCACCCCACAGCAGAATCTTTCTGTGAAAATCTATGCCTGGGGGAGGCCTTCATTCCTTTTATAAAGGCACTTGTAGAAGAGTTTTTAGAGCCTACAGCTCGCTGTACACTGTGCAGATTTATTAAGCCGGTTCATCACCATTTATTTATTTTGTTGTTGTTGTTCAGCCAACAGGCTAAGCAGTGAATGGCCAGCTTTAGGACCCCCGATTTTCGGGATGGTTTTAAGTATGAAAAGTAGTCTTATACGCCAGCAAATACAGTGTTATGTGTGTGTGTGTGTGTGTGTGTGTGTGTGTATGGGGCCTCCATGGATTGGACTTGTTTTTCCAGTACATCCCACAGATGATTGATTGGTTTGAGATCTGGAGAATTTAGAGGTCAAGTCAACACCTCAAATTCATTGTTGTGTTCCTCAAACCATTCTTGAACCATTTTTGCAGGGTGGCAGGGAGCATTATCCAGCTGAAAGAGACCACTGCCAATCGGTGAATACAGTTTCCACGAAAGGGTGTACTTGGTCATCAACAATATTTAGGTATAAGGCACACGTCAAAGAAAAATCCACATGAATGGGAGGACCCAAGGTTTCCCAGCAGAACATTACCCAAAGCCTCACACTGCCTCCGTCGGCTTGCGTTTTTCCCATAGTGCCTCCTGGTGCCATCTCTTCCCAAAGTCAGCGGAACACACACACCTAGCCTTCCATATGATTTAAAAGAAACCGTGATTTATCAGACCAGGCCACCTTCCTCCATTGCTCTGTAGTGTAGTTCTGATGCTCCCATGCCCATTGTAGGAGCTTTTACCGGAGGATAGGGGTCAGCATGGGCACCCTGACTGGTCTGTGGCCACACAGCCCATACGCAACAAAATGTGATGCACTGTGAGTTTAGACACCTTTCTATCAGAACTAGCATCAACCTTTTCAGCAGTGTGAGCTGCAGTAGCTTTTCTATTGGTTCAGAATACATGGGCCAGTTTTCCCTCCCCACGTGATTACTGAGCCTTGACCGCCCATGACCCTGTTCCTGGTTCACCAGTTTTCCTTCTTTGGACCACTTTTAGAAGTTCCTGACCACTGCAGACCAGGAACATCCCACAGGAGCTGCAGTTTTGGAGTTGCTCTGACCCAGTTGTCTAGCCATCACAATTTGGCCGTTGTTATAGTCGCTCAGATGCTTGCAAATATCCATTTTCTTCTGCTTCCAACACATCAACTTCAGGGACAACATGTTCACTTGCTGCCCAATATAGCTCACCCACCTCTAGATGCCATTGTTACAAGACAGTTAAAGTTATTAACTTCACCTCTCAGCGATCACAAGTATGTGTGTGTGTGTGTATACATAGATATAGCTGTAGGCAATGTTCGTTCTATCTGTTTATGTAACTACTTTGCTAAAATAAATCCCTGGTTGCACTGTTTCCCTTGTGAGGTTAGGTTGATTACATAGACACAGGAGGTCCTTGTGTCCACATATCACCCATTGAAACTAGCAAATTTGAAGGAAGTGAGTTGAGATGGATACAGTAAAGACCTGCGCCATATTATTGATCTATAAACTGCCCAACACATTAAGCAGCTAACAATGATGTTTACTATAGCTGGATGGCATATTGCTCAACCTTCTGAGCTCCAGTTTGGTCCCTCCTGTAATCTCCTGGGATGCTGTGAAAGAAAACTAACGCTGCTTGCCTCTCCCTGAGGGTACCTGCTGTAAAGTACTTGTCGAAGTCTTCTAGAATTAAAATCACTGCAAGGTGACCTTTCACATTTAACCTTGGCAGTGTGGTTGCTATGAACAATACCCTCCCTTTTCCTTGGACTATGGATAGGGATTGATCCCTAGTACACTGTTCTGTTTGTCACCATGGCACAATTACTGTCTAATATATGGTGTATGATGCAGGTAAAAGCACTGGCTCTGGAAAAAGAGGCAAAAGACTGCAGACTGCGATCAGAGGATTGGTGAGTGTTTGTGTGATAACACACTGAAAAAGCAGCACAGAATTGTACAGTTACATGAGATATCTATGAGAGTTGTTAAAGTTTAGTGGGCCTCATTTATCAAAGTGTCTAAGGAATGTATGGTCTGCCTTGCTCCACAGCAAACAGTCTGATTCTTTGAGGATGTGGATCTGATTGGTTGCTGTGGGTCAGCGCTGACTGTCTTATATATATATA
>NW_017306539.1:564711-576596 GCF_000935625.1 Nanorana parkeri
ATATTTCTTTAACGTTAGATGATATCTAATGTGCTCAGTCAGCAGAATTGTATTGGAAATAACTATTGAAGTGTTAGATAAAGGTTGTTCTAGTGTGTTTCCACACATCCTGTTGCATTCTTAATGATATAAAGTAAGCTTAACATCCAACTGTGCAGACCCCAAACCTGCAGATCTGACTCCCTAAGAGACCAAAGAAATGTTAGGTTGATCTAATGTTTCTGCATCTATCAAAAATGTAATTGTCAGTTTGATGTAGACTAATCCCTTAGGAAATTTTGAGATTTCTGCAATTGAACAACACACAAAGTGACGGCCTACTAAAGTGTTTTTATTTATGTTTTATTTATTTTTTTGAAAGGGAACTATAATGGTTTTTGAAAATGTTTATTTTTACTTTATAAATATTTATCAAGTTCTGGTTTCAGCTCATTTCATTTTGAATGTATGTAACCTTTGTGTTACAAGTAAACATTTTCTACATGACAGCCCAAAATACTGGGCAGCAAAAAAGGTTGAACTTGAGAAACATGTTTTCTGACTTAGGACCGCCTCTGTGAAAGGGGCCCATCGGATGTCTATGGGCAGCCGTGTGTAAATAGATGGGTGTCAGTTTGCACCCAACTCCGGCCAGGTCCGAAAAAACAAATGGGGGAGTGTTCGGTTTTGACAGACCTGGTCGTGCCGGATCAGTGGTAATCTGATGTCTATGAACATCCGATTCCCCATAAACCGACATGGGGTCCAGTCAGTTCAGTTTTTATTCCTCCATGACAAGATGGAAGAAAAAACTGTACGGACATGGATGTAAAAGGACCGAAATCTGATTCATACAGCTCTGATAAGGAGGGAATCTGTGAATGAATCCCCTGCTGATCAGCCCATGTGAAAGGGGCCTTAAACGTGACACTGTGCATTTAGGAATGAGTCATTGGCGATACGTCATTGAGCTGTGTTTTAAACAATGGTCTGCTTCACCAAAGAAGCAGACAGGGAGAGCCTTTAAAGAGGAACTGAATCAAGCAATTAGAACACTGAGCAGCACAATATGACCACAAAATCTCACTGTAGCAGTCAGCGGCAGCAGTGCCTAAGATCTCACACTGCAGATATACAGCTATGAGGCTGTAGATACAGGAGTGCATAGGCAGCTTTACATAGAGGGAAGTGCAAGTTTTAGTGTAAAGTTTAGGCACAATTAACTTTTCCTAATGTTCTCTATAAAATGGCAAATCTTCACTTTCTGCTGTCAGATCGACTTTGAAACGCATTAAACTATTAATATATATTTATGTTTTAATTGATTAAAGTTTTGCACACGATCAGATTTCTCTTCTGAAATGGTTTCTTTTTGTCACCTCAGTCAAAATCAGCTGAAGAGTCTTCATGTAGATCTGAGCAGTCGTCTGGAGGAGTCTGTGTGTATCATTAATGAAAAAGTACCATTCAATGACACAAGTAAGTGCATGTGCTCTTCAGAAGGTGATAGTGTGTGTGTGTGTGTGTGTGTGTGTGTATATATATATATATATAATATAACACCATGCCTGATGAATAGCACTGTCCAGTTCTGCGAGATTATATATATATGCTATTCATCAGGCATGGTGTCCGATTCCTCGCATCACCTTTCAACATCACGTGGAATGAATGCCAAGAAGAATCGCCGCAGTATTGAAGGCAAAAGGTGGCCCAACGAAGTACTGATGGGGTGGTCATAATAATCTGGCCACTCAGTGTATATCTATCTAACCAACACACTCCCCTACATTATACATTTTAGGCAATTGTGCATTTCCACATCCTTGTGGGAACAGTTTGGGGAAGGCCTCTTACTCCAAGTATGACTGTGCCCCTGTACACAAAGCCAGCTCCATAAATTTTGTGTGGCAATTGTTTCTATGAGAATTAGTATCAAGCTGCCGTGTGCTCTTCTTGCCTGCACCGAGGGATGGGGCTGTGTGATTACAGGACAGGGAATATAAGTGGTGATTTGCTTTGTGAGTTTTGTCGATAAAGACATGGTTTGATGTGCTTGGAGTGGGAGAACTTCAGTGACCTGCCTAGAGCACTGACCTCAACTCTATTGAACACCTTTAAGATGAATTGGAACGGTGAATGCAAACCAGGTCTTCTCACCTAACATCAGTACCTGGTCTCACAAGTGTTGTTTTAGCTGAATAGGCCCAACTTCCCACAGACGCACTCCAAAATCTTTTAGAAAAGCTTTCCCAGAATGAGGAAGGGATGCAACTACATTAAAAGTTATGTTGCCTAAATAAAAGTGGCAACACAATAGTTATGGGGTGCAGTAATGATGTAGGAGTTGGTGGGAGGACCACTGAGCACAGTGGGGGATGATTTTTCCCTCATCAGAGTGGTCCATGATGGTGCGGGCAGTGCAGAGGTAAGCATTTACCTTCTCTGCAGTTAACTGTTGTGTTGGCATTTTATAAAAAGCTGCAGAGCCACTTTATTGCCTATTGGTTTGGGATATTCAACAAACTATATATAATTGTGATGATCAGATGCCCACAAAACTTTTTGCCTTATTGTGACCATCTACTTAGTGGCTCTGCTTTATTCTTTGCAATGATGGTTTGCCCAGGTATGTGCTGTCCTCCCCCTTCCATTCAAATTTGCTATGATTACTTTACAGGGTACAGCTTTGGGGAATGGGGTTATATTTCTGAGCAACTTGGGATTACTTTGTAACAGATATAAGTTTTATCAGTTCAGTGATGAATCCATGGTTACGTTGTACTCCATGAATCTGTCGCATTCATAAGGACCGCTTCAGGTTTTTTCATCTACTTTGCATCTGGTGTTTTTACTGCTGGGTTCGTGGGTTAGTCACATGGGGAAAGAACCTTTTGGACTAATTTTTTTAGACCTTGGTTATTCAGTAACATTTTTCTATTTTTTCCATGATTTTGTAGTGTGGCCTCAATTTAAACAGGGAGTGTTTTTTCAACCTTTGTCCATGGAGAAACCTTGAAAATAATGGTCATGTCTCAACCCCTGCTATAGCTCACAGTACAATTTAACATGTAAATGTAATTTCAAAAGGTGTTTTTAATCTTTTTTTTACAACTACAATTTTCATTGATCTAATACCCGGTGATCCTGCCATGAATATCTATGCTCAGTCACATTTTGTTGTGCAGCAACATTCTCCCAATTGTTCTGTGTGATGAAAACTTTCCCCCCCAATTTGTGACCCGGTCTCATGCGTCTGTGGTAGAGACTACAGCATTTTCTTTTTTTCAGACCACCTGCAGTGAGTAAAGCTCATGTTCTCTGCTGATTGGAGAGCTCTAGATCTGACTCAGCTGGTGGTAGGTTGGATCTCTGAAGAGAGGCTGCTGCTTCCACACAGAGAGTTGTGGTCCTTCTCTACAGCATACTGGCAGGGGACAGGTTTTTCTACTCTGGATATGACTGCTTGCTAAATAAAACAAAATGAAACACTAGAAGCACACAGGTGAACTTTGAGCAGTACTATAGCGCTTATAAATGTGTTGCGTCGGGAGGAAGGGTTAAATTACGCTTATTTATTCAGCTGCCATTTGCATCCTAGTTACCATTTAAAAGTGGTATACAGTGCAGTATTAGTGAACATTTAAAGAACAGTATGCACCAGGGGTAGGCAAACTTGGATCCTCCAGCTGTGGTGAAACTTCAAATCCCATTAGACTTTGCAAGACTCGGACAGCCCCAGAGGTAGAGACCTGATGAGATTTGTAGTTGTACCACAGCTGGCGGGTCGGAGTTTGCCTACCCCTGGTACACACCATTATTGATGAAAGAGCCCACATTTGCCAGGCCATCTTCCTGTCAGGGTCCTATACAGTTATTCCTGAGGGGGAAGACTGCAGTGTAGGATGTATATGGTCTAACTATTTCCTTTTATGTTGATACTTGAATGGTACGTTTTCTCTTTTTTTTTTTCCCCCCACAAACATCTGAAGCGGTTTCCACTATTGGAATCCTAATAGCCTAATGTTTTGAAATGTATCTGAACATTATAAGATCTATGAGGAAAGCCTCCTTTTTTTTTTTTTCTTATTGTTTTTAAAAATATTTTCTAAAAGGAGACCCACCTTTGCTTGAGGCTGTTGACGTTTTTCTTTAAAAGTTTTTAATTCCTCGTTTTCTAGTGGGTCCCGGAAGCAATCTTCCCCCCACCCCCGGTACGGGTGCCACCATCGTTCTAATGGAGGCACCCGTGCGCGCTCGTGGATGCGCACGTCAATAGACACACACAGCCCTGTGGCAGGCCACGCCCTTTCTCTCTTTGATGGCAGAAGGACCCTATGGCTCCTCTGCCATCTGTATCCTCCCCCCGCAACCAGGAAGTTTGTGGAACGGAGGATCGCTTCGGGACCGGCGGCGGGGATGAGCGTAGCTGACAGGTAAGTGTAGGGAGGACTGGGGGAGAAAAAAAGGTAATGGGCCGTTTTTACCATAATGCAGAGAATGCATTAAGGTAAAAAAGGCCCAGTCCATAATATTACTTTTAGCAAATATTATCACGTGAAAAGGTCTGCTGAGTTCACCTGAATTCCGAGTTTAGTATAATACACCTTCCTGGGTTCATCAAGTTTATTACAGAGAGACCTGCAGGACTAATGGCTATTCAGTATTATGTAATCTCCTTCCTGAAAGCTATAGAGGGTGGTGCTGGAACCATGGAACACATGTTCATATGCAGATTTTGAAGGCATCTCAAAAAATGTAGGGGTATTGGCACTTATGAGGATTTAGTAAGTGGGACAGCCAAGTGCACTATAAGATGAAGATTAGAACTACTCAGTAGGTGGAATAAATCATCAGTGTATGTTATGTAATCTTTGCTGGAAAAAATATACCTGTCGTTGCTAACCTCTTTCTGATAATGAGAGTTGCCTGGCAGCCATGTTGCTCTACATCCCTTTATGGTAACAGTTGCAAACCGTGCTTGGATTGGGTGTATTACCTTACAATGATATGGGAATGAATGCTCAATTACATTGTAGTATGAATTTAAAGGTAACCTAAAGTTTATAGATATTTTTATTTATTTATATATCTTTCATATCTATTCTCACTGCTAATAAATACCAATGTTAACCCCTCTTATATACTGAATTAAAAACTTGTTTATCAGTGCTCCGTATTTACCAGGCTGTGAAGTACCTTACTGCATCCTGATTTGTAGATACACCCCCTACATTTGCCACGCAAAAACCAGCAATGCCACCAAGTAGCCAGGAAGCACATTGGCTATGCTGGGCTTAGCAGGCCTTGCAGACTGAGTCATGAATGCACTCCCTGTATCATAAGACTTTTAAAAATAATAAAAAAGATATAAAGCATCATTTTATAGACTTGTGCACTTTTGGGGGAAAAAGTAAAATTGGCTAAAAACCTTTACGGTTTGTTGGAATTGTAGTTTTACTTTCTATGATATCATGTTTATGATCTATGGGGGCTGATATGCCTAGTTTAGTTACACGTTTACTATCTATGGGGGGCTGATATGCCTAGTTTGGTTACACGTTTACTCTCTATGAGGGCTGATATACCTAGTTTGGTTACATGTTTTCTCTCTATGGGGGCTGATATGCCTAGTTTAGTTACATGATTACGATCTATGGGGGCTGATATGCCTAGTTTGGCTACACATTTACGATCTATGGGGGGCTGATATACCTAGTTTGGTTACATGTTTACGATCTATGGGGGCTGATATGCCTAGTTTGCTTGCACGTTTACTATCTATGAGGGCTGATATGCCTAGTTTGGCTACATGTTTACTCTGTATGAGGGCTGACCTGCCTAGTTTGGCTACACATTTATGATTTATGGGGGCTGATGTGCCTAGTTTGGTTACATGTTTACTCCAACCTGTCCGTCTGTCTCCCGCTCTAACTACCTTTAGGCGATCCCTTAAGACTCAAGATCTCTTCAGGGTAGCTTATCCGACCTCAACCCAACCACTGAAATATCACTTTCTCAAACAAATCATCCCCACACAGCTACCTCCTCATGTATCACTTCCCCCTCCCTTTTAGATTGTAAGCCCTCAGGGGGCAGTGCCCTCCTTACCATCTTGTCTTGAATTGTATTGTAATTGTAATGTCTTCCTTGTATTGTAAAGCGCTGCGCAAAATGTTGGCGCTATAGAAATCCTGTAAAATAATAATGTTTACTATCTATGGGGGCTGATGTGTCTAGTTTGGTCACACATGTTCTTTAAGATCAGACAGCACGATGAAGTAAGAATATAAACCATTCATCTACTGCTTGGTTGGAAGCATAGTTTGCTTTGAAAATAAATAAAATGAATTCCTGCTGAATAATTGATGTCTTTGTTTTTCTAGCACATATCGGCATTGTAGAATATGTCTTACTGATGGTATAATGGATTTTATTTTTTGTCGTGCTCGTTGTATGGTTAACCCTCTAACTTGTGGCTGACCCATTGCCTGATAATACATGCACAGCCTGACAATACATGTTTACCCTTCTGAGATGCAGGAGATAGTCGAAGTAGCCAATAAATAATTCAGGAGGCCAAAGAGTTGGCATTTCTCTCTGTCTCGCCATTCATATTTCATGCGTTCTTGTACGAAGCTGCGAAGATGCATTCACTTTTACCTACCCTCTTGTTTGTCAGAGCAGCAGGAATTAAGTGGAGAAGACTCTGCTTTTCTTTTTTTTTTTTTATTAACAAGCATTTCAGATTAGAGGTATATTTTTTGGGGGTCTAAAAATAATAAAGAGCTCAGAAATAAAGAGAGCTGGCCCAAAACTGCACCTCATACATTCTTCAGAGATTGGGGTCTTTGCACTCAAGTTCCCATCTCTGTCCAAATGCCAGAGCAATTATGTGAAAATTTCATATTTTCTTTTTATTATATGCTATGGTGCATCTTATGGAGGTGCAGAGGAGCTCCAATGGTGAGATTCCACCCTGTCACTTAGGCGCTTTTTTTGTTTGTTTCAGGTTACTTCAGGTAGTCTCATTATGGTAATTCATGGTAAAACGTCCGTGTACGTTATCACAACACATGTTCCATTTTGGGGCACCAATTATTTTAAATACCACCACTGCACACCTTAACACACATGGCTTGCGGTGCGCTGCATAAACAAATTGTGCATGTCCAGTTTTTGGGGCATTTATGTATGCTGCCAGCCTTTTAAAAATGAATAGGCCCCTAATGGTCTCTTGTATTTTCTGCAAGTAAGATAAAGTATATGCTGTGGTTGATAAAAATAAAAATCTTTAAATTCTGAAATGTATCTTGTGCAGCATGGACTTTATAATTGGCAATGATGTGTTGGGAGGGGAGGGGAGGCTTTGAGGTCAGATTTGCTAATAGCCGAGTGGTCACTGTGTGGTTCTACTCCTAAATGACAACGGCATAATTTTTTTTTTTTTTTAAGGATACAATGAGAGTTTTGCATAATTTGTTTTGCATGCTCTAAAAGATTTACAAAAAATAAATATAATATTTCCAGCAAACAGAATGGTTTTCTCTTTTGATTCTGCCTACAGATATAAAAAAAAAAAAATGCCTGTACATCAGATTTTTGTTTTTTAAATCTGATGGGAACATGATGAAATGTTTGAATTGTGCAGGTACCTTAAAAGTAGCCACAGGCCTTAGGTCACAGATATACAAATTGTTGTATAATTGTTAGGTTGTATTTAGTGTGTGTGTGTGTATGCATTGTAAGCCCGCAAGTGCAGGGCCCTCATTACCATCTGGTCTTAAACTGTATTGTGATTGTAATGTCTTCCTTATATTGTAAGGGAGACAATATAAGGAAGACTATACAATCACTGCGCAAACTGTTGGCGCTATATTAATCCTGTATAATAATAATATTGTGTATGTATACAGGTGAAACTCGAATAATTAGAATATCGTGCAAAGTTCATTTATTTCACTAATGCAACTTAAAAGGTGAAACTAATATATGAGATAGACTCATTACATGCAAAGCAAGATAATTCAAGCCGTGATTTGTCATAATTGTGATGATTATGGCTTACAGCCCATGAAAACCCCAAGAACCCCAAATCCACAACCTCAAAAAAGTAGATTATTACATGCAATCAATAAAACAAGGATTGTACATAGAACAATATCAGACCTCTGAAAAGTACAAGCATGCATATGTACTCAGTACTTGGTTTGGGCCCCTTTTGCAGCACTTACTGTAATTACTTGTGCACGATATTCTAATTATTCGAGTTTCACCTGTATATGTGTGTGTATATTTATTTATTTATTTTTTATTTTTTTCATTTCTCGATTCTTGCATTTAGTTCAAATAAATTTTACATGATATTGGTGATTTCAAATTAAAATTTCATGATAATCATGCCACAAAAGTTATAATGAAACTCAAATGCATAGAAACAATACTTTTTTATTCCCCTTACCCCAGGAGTATGATGCCCTATGCCATGTAACTCCCGCTTAATAAGAGAAGAATGAGGAGGATAGGAAGGCATTTTATTACCAATATTTCTGCCACTTTCCTTACCATCTTCACCTCTTTTAGCTAACTTAACCCCACCCTCACTGCCCCATAAACTCCCCCTTCTGTCTACTACTTCACCATGTATTGGCCACAATGTTCCTCCAGATGGCCCGCATATATAGTGCTGGATAGACCTAATGTGCCAGATTTTGCATTCTAAACACCTCTGAGCGCATTATGGGTGTCTTTACGATGTATTCCTGTTCCTTGTGTCTGCAATAGATTACTTGATTCTACAACGTGTTTACCCAATTTTTTAAAACTATTTGATATTTCTTAATTGTTTGTATTGTGCACCCAGTGTATGCCTTTGTCACTATTCAACGTGCCACTAACTTTTTGATAACATTGCTTTAAAGCTAGTAGTTTTGAACACCTAATATTACCCATCTTTTTACTGTCTGATGGTTAGTAAGACAAGTGGTGCTCATCCTTGATTGCACCACTAGACCAAGATGATCTCTCCAAATTAGTTAATGACCAAATGGAGCCCATGTGCAGTGAAATACAGTAAACTCCCAGTTACCCGGCACCCATGGGGATTGGTGGATGCCGGAAAACTGTAGTTTCTGGGTGCTTGAGTGTTATTACCAAATCTCAAGCAACAACCTTCCCACCCCATTTTCTACTGGCTAGATTCTGCTATTGGCTATTTCAAATTGCCCTAGTCAATAGCAGGATGGCTATTGCACATGCCCACTGCCCGTTGACATTCACCTGCCAGCTGAGGAATCTAGCCATTGGCCGCATCCAAGATGTAAACAGAGAATTTAGTTTTTTAATTTTCTGGTTGCTTAAATACCGTATAATGGGGAGTTTACTGTACTTGTTCCCTTTTTCTGCAGAAAAAGGCATCTGACTTACATGAACACAGATTTTTTAAGTAGGTTTGACTTCTCTGTGATGAGAAGCTCTACCAAAAGTCTAAAGCCCTACTCCATTTGAAACTTAACTGGTTATCACTAGTGATGTGCGAATGCAATGCACAAGATTGGACGCTGTATGGCCAATGTATGTTTTGCATCTTGTTTGTTTATAAAAGATTAGCCATTGTGTGCACTGCTTATCTTGCTTTTCTTGTGTGTTTCAGTGAAAACTTTGTACCATATCGTATTTTTCTCTACTTTAGGAACTAGTGATTTCAATGCCTTGAATGTACCGTTGCATAACAGAAGACATCAGGTTTGTGTTATTTTTATTTATATTACTGATTAATGTAAAAACCAAAAAACAAGTGAATGAAACTTGTAAATCTTAAAGGAAGACAGGCTAGGTCAACCTTTCCCCCTTCCCTAGAACCCAGAAAATTTACTGAGCTGAGAACAAGGAATGGCCAAAAAGAACGTTAGGATCCCCATCTTCACCTCTGCCTGTGTGCCATGGCAGACTGCTGTCTTTTTAGGTTATGTTCCCACCTATGTGCAGTAGTGTCACCTTTTTGGGAAGTAAAGGCCAAGGTCAGATTTGCTTCAGAACACTAAGCTCTGTCTTTACTCTAGCAAAGGTGATAGTACCACACATAGGTTGGAAAATGCACTGGGCTGAGGTCAAGGAATAACTGCAGTCTGCAATGGCATAAATAGACTATTTGTGTAGCTCTACGCACGTCTAGGGCTAATACTTGCTGTTGTTGATTGGTCCCCCAGTATGTTCTGTGGTACCAGTGTGACACTCGAATGACAATGGGGACTGGGGGAGGGGGGGGGGTACACGGTGGGAGTCCAGGCATCTGACGCACTTGGAATTGTGTTGAATAAGAAATATATTCTTTAAGGAGGTTACCTCTGCTACAGGGTAACAGGTAAGTATTAATCCTTATATTTACAGGGAGGCATTTTTAAAGCTTCAATGATGCAACTTCCACCAGCTGGCTGCGGACATTTTCTCACTGGCTTCTTCCAGGTTTGGAATCTTAGCCCCTCTCAAGCCCCGTTCACATTGAGCGATTTATCGCGCGGTAATTCCCGCGATATCGCGGCAAATTACCGTGCGATATCGCGCTCCAATGCATTTCAATGGGGCAAAGGGTCCTGCTGTCGCGGGCCGTGTGTCGCTACAGCAGGACCCTTTTTGGAGCGGATTTAGCCGCGATTCAAGCTTGCTCAATGCAAGCTTAAACGCGATATCGCGCGGCAAATCTCGCGATGCCACGCAATATGCAAATCGCGCGACAAACGCGCAATTTGCATATCGCACAGTGGGAACGGGGCCTCAGTTGGCGAGGCCAGTATCATGTAACTCCATCATGTGTGAAATGGGAGTCCATTCACCCAAGCACCTGACATGCGTAGCTTAGTGTATGGTGTAAATAGTTTGCGAAGAAGAATGTAAGAATGTCTTTATTGTAGTAGAAGCATAGTAGTATATCTCTTCTGCAATACAAAACCTTCCTGCTTGCAAGTTTTGGATTTTTTTTAATGTAAGTGTTAATAGCGAAGTTGATTGTTAAGGCATCATTATTGTAGGAAGTGCGTTAAGTGTTCAGGTAGTGGGAGAATGAAGGCTTCGGCTTTTATAAGAGATTTTAAAAAGCACTTGCAGAGCTTTTGGCAAGCTCTGTTGAAGTCTTTAAAGCCCACTTGAACTGCAAGTTTAAATCTGCTATGTACACTCCAGGTGCATTAAAACAAAAGGTGTGCAAAGTCTTACAGTTTTGTTTTCAATTGAAAGCTGTCTCAGTTGAGTTGAAAAGTCAGCTGCTGGAGAGAAGGACCCTCACTCTCTGGAAGCATTTGTCTCACTGCACAGTCCATACGGTGCACCGCTTATTCAGAGCCAGCTTACTTGATTGCAGAGCAATAGATCTGACTTGGCAGGGAGCGTGTTGGACCTCTGCAAAGAGATCATTACATTCTCATTTAAGGCTGGATTCACACCTAAGCGTCAGCGTTTTCGTGCGTAAAAACACGCGGTTTTTTTTGCACGTTTATGTGCAGTTTTGCGCGTTTTTACACACGTATACGTGCATATATTACGCATGGTTTTATGAGCAGATTAGGATACATTGGAGTCGATGGATAAAACACGCAAAACTTATTGCAACGCGTGTTTTCAAGCATTTCCTATTGTGTGTATGGGGCCAAAACAAGCTGAGATCTGCCCAAAAAGAATCACATGTACTTTTTCTGGCAACAGGCGTTCTGCTTTTGCGACAAAACGCTTAGGTGTGCACAGGCGCCATGTAAATGAATGGAATTTGTTTGGGTGAAATCCTCAATCCTCCTGCGACAATACGCTCAGTGTGAACCAGGCATAAGAGTCTCAATTGGCAGCATCTCACCATGGCACCCCAGGGGACAGGGTATTCCAAGGCACTGGAATTACATTTTGGATTGGGTTGCACT
>NW_017306539.1:576615-597981 GCF_000935625.1 Nanorana parkeri
CTGGATTCTTCTCTCAAGAAAGGACTGTTCTCTTCATTGCAGATTTTTTCCCTGTAATGTAGCTCGTGCCTGGAGGTGATATCAGATTCTCTTGTGTTCATTTCAGCATCAGGTAGCTAAGGAGGTCAACAGCACTCTTGAAATAATAAGTAAAAAAAAAGTTATATTAACTTGTTTGTACAATACTACTGCATGAACAGCTATTACATTTTATTTCTTGTAAAAGGTCAACTTTACGCTATTCTGTCTTCATACAATGAACATTAGGAAGTAATAGAAGGTAGTATAGCCATTACTTGTACATTGTGGATAGTTAATCTATAAATCCAATTGAATGTTGTCTGCCTGTACTCTGCTGGCGAATAGAATGAATTGATGAGTCCTCAAATTCCTTTTCCAGCTGAAGGCTCGGGAATTAGCTGGTCAGGCTCTGGCCTTTGTCCAGGATCTAGTTACTGCTCTCCTGAACTTTCATACATACACAGAACAGAGAGTCCAGATCTTTCCCATAGACTCTGCCATCGATGTCATCTCGCCATTAAATCAAAAGGTAAAGGCACCCAAGCACATTTTGACATTGAATGCAAAGATGTTTAACTCATGATAATCCTATCTAAAACATGTGATTGAAGCTCATGTAAACCCATGAACAAAAAATGTATACCTTTCCATGTCACCAGTGCTTAGATGCTGTAGCTGCATTAGTGAGTGAGTCTGCTTTTTTGTTTAACCTGTCAGGGAGGATGGAGAGGAAATATGTGTGTTCCACTTTAAAGCTAATTAGTCAGGGTAAATATATGGGATCTTCCATTAACATGTATGTAAGTCTGGAGTTTTTACTATTACTGGCTGCATACTTGTTAAAAGTGATCCATACCATTGCTCTCGCTACCCTATCTAATAGTATCTGTGCATAGAGGCTGTTGCAAGATCTTTATTGCTCCCTCTCTCATGTCGCAGCTCTAGCAATCCCTAGATAGCAGCTGTGATACTCTGTCTAAAACTCAGTTTTATCTTTGTTCAATTTCACTTTAGCTTCATTCATCCCTCCTTTCCCCATTGGCTGGAATTATTTAATTTTTTCTTTAGTCAGTAGAAAAAAAATAACTGTTTCAGCCAATCAAAAAGAAGGATAATGTCAATGTACTCGGGAGCAAATATTTAGGAAGCACTGGGATCTCAATGCTCAATTAAAAGTCCAAATGCACCAAAGTTTTCCAAGCAAGCTCAGTGGCTCTGGTAAGGTGGCTGCAACAGCATAACGGGCTTCCCTTAGTAGGGAACCTGGAAGTAGCTTAGAGAGTAGGCATATATTCAGAAGACACCGGGCCGAATGAGGGAAAGTCAAGAGAGTCTTTAAAGTGACATTCAAGTCAAACTTTTTTTTGCCCCTTCCCAATCCTGCTGTAGGTACTTACCTTAAATCATGCCTCTTGATTCGATCATCTTCTTTACTGTCCTTTTCAGCTGTTCCTCCAGCTCTGGTGCGGGTCTCCGATCCAGCGCTGACTCCTCTGTCTTCCTCTACTCTGACGTCCCACGGAGTCTGTGCGGGTGCACGTTGCTCCATAGACTTACCTTGTGTTGCTCCTCGTTTCCCGGCCAAACATCTGAAGTGTGCATACGCCCGCCCCAAGATCCTTTGCAGCCGCCCGAGACTCTTCAGATGTTCGGACGGGAGCGTGCGACGAAGACACAGTTAAGTTTAAACCCTTTTAAAAAGGTGTTGTTTTTTTTTGTATGTTTTGCATATATCTACTGCTTGCTAGCAGCAGATATATGCAAAAACCTATGAGGGTTTTATAATCCTTTAATTGTTCAATCACAAAGAAAACACATCCAAAGCATTTTAGGGGCAACAACACTTCCCCTTCATCATGGCTTGAAACAGTAATGTGTGGACTTAAAAGAAATAAAACCAAAGTAAATTCTTACCGTGTTTCCCCCGAAAATAAGACACTGTCTTATATTTTTTTGGCTCATAAAAACGCACTAGGTCTTATTTTTGGGGTTGGACTTATTATTTTTTTTAATGTACAACAATCCACACTTATTCATGTAGAACAGTCTACATGTATTCATGTACACAAATATGGTGGTCAGGCAATCAGGGGTGCCGTACCTTTCCAAGAGCAATTTGCTAACCAATAGCTGGCCAGAAGGAGCGAAGCGCGCTTTCACTATCGATTCCTCACAGGCGGAGTGCATTTGGTATCACTCCGCCTGCGTCAGGAGACGGCGCTATAGAGGAGGCATCGGCTTATGCGGCTCTGCTCCCTCCGGTGCCACCTCGCTTCCTCTAGTGCTGGCTTCGTTTGCACCGCTGATTCTCTCCTGCCTCTCTCGCGGCTCTTCAAGTTCCCCTTATGCCACCACCGGCCCTGGGAATGGCCACAACTAGGTCTTATTTTCGGGGTAGGTCTTATTTTCGGGGAAACGGGGTATATAGTGTTGTTTGAATTCTTCTTTTAGACTGTAGTTATGTTATGTAGGTCTGTTGTGAACTGTTGCTGATCACATTATGTACCTACAGTCCAAAAGGAGAATTCAAGCTGCACTTTATAAGAGATTCCTTTGGTTTCAGTCTGTTGAGTTCTTTTAAGTCCCCACATTGTTGTATTAAGTCCAAATAAAGGGAGAATACACTGAGTGGCCAGATTATTATGACCACCCCGTCAGTACTTTTGTTGGGCCGCCTCGTGACTCCACGAGATGACTTTGTTGGGCCGCCTCGTGACTTCTGTTGCATTCCATGGAGTCATGCGAGGTGATGCGAGGAATCTGACACTGCAGTGTTGCCCTTCTGTTGTCTTGTACCAGTCTTGCCACTCTCCGTTCTGCCCTAAAATTGACTAGTCGCTGACGGCAAACAATTTGCACGTTCAGACCCAGATTTTAACACTTTAACAATGAGCCCCTCTTGAACATTTAACAAATTCTGCTGATGTGCTGATACTCGCTCCATGGCTTCGAGCGCCAACAATCATCCCACATTCAAAGGCTGTTAAATCGCGTTGTTTACCCATATCTTCAGAAAAAAATCACTTCTACTGTCGTGGTAAACAACCTGCTTCCCTATTTATAATGGTCTGGCCCTCTAGCAACTTCAGCGTGAAATTTATAGCTAATTATGGCTAATTTGCCTACAAACATCAGGTGGTCATAATAAACTGGCCATTCAGTGTAGTGTTGCCTCTGAAACACGTTGGCTGTTTTTCCTTGGGATTAAATAATTAACGACTCTTTGGACTTTTTCACATATTAGGACTGGCACCCATGCAAGATATGTCTACAATATATGTAGGAAGACTGTGTAAAAGTACAATTTTCACAGCTGCAAGTCTAGGCATTGTTAGGGAGCTCTGGCATGAGAAAGGGAACATTAAACACCCCCTATGCACAGGGACTGTTAGAAGGGAAAGGAAAAACAATTACATAAATCCCTTTTTAAAAATCAATGGCTGGATGTAAACTGATATTATTATGATGACGACGTGCCAGATTCCTGGAGTTTCAAAAATAAACTATCAGTGGCAAGTCTTCTGTTTTTATAGTGACCGGTCATCTTTATGGGTAATGCGCACTTTCATACGACCAGTTTTTCCAGACATTTTGTGGCTTTTTCCATGCTGGCAAATTGCTGGAAGATGGAAATTTGCAGTGTTATGAAAAAGCCTTGTGCTAACAATTTCACCTTCCATTATATTCTATTGCAATGCTTTGAAATCTAATTGCAAGGAATTTGCGTAGGAGATGACATATAAAACATATAAAAAAACACTTGTAAAATGAAAAGAGATACAAAAGAAACTCATCAGCGCTCTTTATTGAATTGCTGAAGAATTAACTTTTTACACTTTTGTTAATATACACATTCAGGCAATCCTACTATGCATGTTAAAGAAAAACTCTTTTTCATATGCAAATAGAAAAGATCATATTATTGTATCCCTAATGAGGAAAATGTTGTTTCTTTCTTTATAGATGTACATGAGGGCATCCGTAATGTATGCAAGCTCTGTTCCCACTTAACAATTGTGCAACTTTTGTAACCCTTTACATCACTCTGCCTACCATACAGGGACTGTACAACTAACAATAATAGATCCTCTGCAGTCCATTCCAATCTGAAATATCCAGTGTTCCTTGTAGTTACAGACCATATGATCTAGGCTGAAATGGCTTTAGGTCAATTGAGGAAGCTCAGGAGCAGCAGTTTAATATTTATGCCAATCCTACACATAGACATAAGGTGGGCAAGAACCGGAAAATGTCT
Organism: Nanorana parkeri; assembly: GCF_000935625.1. Classification (NCBI taxonomy): domain Eukaryota; kingdom Metazoa; phylum Chordata; class Amphibia; order Anura; family Dicroglossidae; genus Nanorana; species Nanorana parkeri. Next base: position 580,892 of record NW_017306539.1, read on the forward strand.
TGTAAGACTTGACAAAAAATAATTTTCTAATCTACAAGAAAAGTTATTTTTTATCGAAATAAACTGAACAAAGTGAATGAATAGGAACAAATCTGCAAAACGTTTATGCGACTCTTATTAGTAGCATCTCTCTCAGGGCAGCTTTGCACCTATGCATGCAGATGAGTTGTAATGCACATTACAACAGCCCGCTGTGTTGTTGTGCATTGACATTTGTTTTCAGTGGCATCCCAACACACACCTATAGTGAGAAATACACGTGTTGCATGTTGAAAAACAAAAAAAGACAGAAAACAGAAGCGTGCCAGACCAAAACGGATGTTAAGAGTCCATGAAAGAAAAAAAAGGTTAAGAAGTGTTGGTCAAACAGCCAACATGTTTTAGGGGCAGACAAGACCCCTTTCCTCAGGGCTGGAAAATATGACAATGAAGGAATGGACTTGGACTACAAAAACCCAGAATTTAGATCTTAATGCAGCTATGTGTAGTTCTCCCAAAATCTGTAGATTGCAGGCATCGATCTAACATCCGTTTTGGTGTGGAGCTCCTCTGTTTTCTGTCCCTGAATTGCTCCCAGTACCTAATGTTCTACCCACAAATCAAGTTGGGTTTATCATAAAAGATGGCAAGAGACACTTCCCACTGCCTCTGAAATATTCTCAGGAAAAGCAAACAGATGTTTGTTCTGTCTGCCCATGCACAGATATTGTCTGACCATCATCAAATCTTCAGATATCTTTTGGGTGTTTGGCTACGTATAGACATTTTCAGATAATCTAACTAACTGGCCAGATCATCTAAGGAAAATCTATTGTCTTTGGGTACCGGATTCGTTTACCGTCTCCCATCCCAAGATACAGAATTAAGCGTACAGTTTTTTTTAGCTCAGAGATGGTAAATTGCAGATTTGAATTTCTATACACCTATCTGTAGTTTTCCAGCAGATGGCAATGTTTGCTAACACAATCTCATTCATCGTGTGTACTGTTTAGTATAGCTCAGGGATTGTGTAGTCTTCATCAATAATCCCTTTGCATGTTACAATGTATCTCATCTTGAAGAATAGGTAATTATTGCACTCTTTTTACAGCTTGAGATAAAACAAATACGCCTGTTTGAAAACTTTATTCCTTTTGAAGGATTAGCATGCTATGTGATTTCAATTTGATACTTGTAGCATAAGAGGGGGAAAAACAAAGTGTTAAATTGACAGTGATGTATCCACTAAGCTTGATGTAACATATAAGTGGCCCACTTTGGATCCTCTAACTGGCTGCTTTCCATCACGCAGTTCTCGCACTATCTTCACGAAAATGCCTCTTACGTACGTCCTCTGGAGGAAGGAATGCTCCTGTTGTTTGAAAGCATCACTGAGGGCACCATTACCGTCCTGGTAATATTTCTACCTCATTATCTCTTTCCTTTCCCAGCTGTGAATTACTATCTCTGTCCCTTCTAATGTCAGATTCCAATTTTCATCCCCAGGAAACCACGGTGAAGCTGAAAAAATTTTCTGAGCACTTTACATCCTATGTGTCTTTTCTGCAAAAAATCCTCCCGTACCAATTAAAAAGGTATGCATGTTTTTTTATGTATTCCACTTGAGATAATAGTCATGCACATATTGATTATGTGAATTCTTTTCAAGCGGCTCTTTATGAAAATATAGATGCACCCTGTGACCTGCTTATATATGCATCCAAAGTTTTGAAATCATTTTTCTTTTCTACTTGTGTAATTACCTCTTCTTTAAACTGACTTGCCATATGCCACCTGAGAGCTAAAATCAGGCTTGCACTGGGAGTGGCTGTTCTATAAGGTCACTGGTTGGAAGGGGAGGTTCAGTGATGACCTTACAGAAGGGGCAAATGCAGCATGGGCATCAGCTGTGTGGTCCTGGAGCTGGCTCCATCTACAAGGCAAATTAGGCAGAAGCCTAGGGCACGATAAATGTCCAGGGGGCTCAGCTGCAACTCTTATGTTCCTACAGTAAGCCAGAAGCATAACGAAATTCATTAAAGCTGTGCATCTGCCTGTCCCCATACACTTGTGGGCAGTTGGTATCTGTAAGCGTGGGACAATGCCAGTGCAAGCAGAGTAACTTGGGTGGCTTCTCTGTGCCTATTGCAATTGTTATCAATGTCAGTTGAAGCAATGAGGATGGGGCAAAGATGCCTTCTTGCCTAGGTTCCCATTCTGCATGAGCAGTAGTGCTGTTTAAGTAACGTTTTTAAGCCGAATTTAAAAAGTGAGGTTAAAAAATAAAACCTATTTTGGGAAATTGGATGAAATGCAAAATGCTTATTTGTAGTCCTAATAATTCTTGAACACTATATTCTGCAGAGAATGGAAGCTGTAAAATCATTTTGATGAATGTCTGGTCTAATGTCGGGGAACGTTTTGTACTTGCACGTACTTGTACTGTGCCGTTTGTGTTCATTTAATATTCTTGTCAAGAAATCTCAACAATCATGACATACATATGTGTAGCCATATATAACTCTCCTTAGCTGAAAACCCCCCAGATGATCATGAGAAGGGGAATTCGGACACATTACTTTGGATAGGGTACATTGCAAACTCCATTGGGCCATTTACCGATACTGCTGTATAGGGCTTGTGGAGGATGATTATGTAAACCAGTTAGTGGCTTTCAAAGAGAACATGTCTTCACTGTAATTCTATTCATATGATTATCTTCTTCAGCCTGCTAAAGTTGAGTTTAGGATTGACTTTCCCTGCCTTCTGCAGCTCTTTATTGTTCCATAGCCATGATGGGCAGCTTTACTGACCAGTAATGAACACTAGAGGTGGTGGGCTTGAGGTTGACTTCAGGAAGTCAAATAAAAGTTAGCACAGTAGAGAACCCGTGACAAGTTTGTGCAGGGGGTCTTTAGGCACCCCTAGGGGAAGTAGACTCCCTTTTAAGAGGCTCTTACATGCTTCTTCAGTAGTGCAGCATCTGGTAGTAACCAGTTGCGTTCGTCTTATTGCAGTCATGGTAGGATAAAGATGAAATCTTGTTCCTATAAGTTGCTGCAATTTGGACCTAGTTGTTACATTCTGTCCTGCTGGGAAAAGGATATCGCTGTCTTCCTTCTGCAGGACAACACAAATTTTACTTGACGCTGTGCCTCCATTTTAAACTTCATTCAGAAAATGCTGTCAGCAGTATGGAGCCTGTGGTGTCTGGAGTGTTCTCTACATAACATGATGGGAGGAGAGCCCAGGCAGATGGCTTCCACAGGTCTTGTGACCGAGCCTTCCTCCTGGCACTTTTTTTCCGCTTGCCCATTTGGTAAAGTAATAGGATTCCAGTTGCTTCGGAGTCCTAAAGCAAATTTATAAATAAATATTAATTAATATTTATTTATTTATAGGGATGCAGCAATACCGGTTTGTCAGTATCAAGTAAGGGTACTGATATTTATCTTTCTGTACTCGCTGATACTGAGTACCGATACCGTTACTTCCGCTAGCATGAAGCCGGCTTCCTGGCCGAAGCTGGACGGATGCTGATTGGGTGGGAAGCCGCCTTCCCGGCCAAACAGCATTAAACTGGCCAAATGGCATGGAGCCGGCTTTCTGGCCAATCGGGAAGCCTGTCGGCGAGTCATTACCCGCCGCCCTGCTACCTGACTGACCCGGAAGCTGGCTCCATGTTCCCCATGGCACTGGCGGTCAGAGGAAATCTGCCTCTGACTGGAAGTTCCGGTATCGGGGGTAAGTATCGGCGCACTCGCCCAAATACTCGGTATTGGCACCAATATCGATACTATTATCGGCATTGGTGCATCCCTATTTATTAATTTTTGTGTATTAAAAAATACATTTGTTAGGCAACGCACTGTGCTGTATGAATGAGTTGGCCTTTGTTTTTTTCTATTTGTGGGTATTTTTATTTGGTTTTTGTTTTTTTAAAGCAATCATACCTCCTCACTTCTTTATAAATTGGCCCCTCAGAGCTGATGAGGGTCAAAAAAGGTGACACAGGTAAATTGATATTCTCATCCATTCTTTATTCCTCACTTCTGCTTTGGTTGGAGTTCTTGTTAAACATGGTTCTGTATCTGAATTCATTTGTCTCATGCTTTTGTGTCATTAGTGAAATATCTGGCTAGAACTGTAAAGATGGTTGCCGTGAATATCTTCCGCCCAGTGAGTGTTTCGCCTGCAGCTCCGAGTGTAATTATAGTTATTCCCAATGGTTTCACACAACACCTCTTTGCCAAGCCGCGTTGCTTTGACTGAGAAGGAACCAGAGTCTGTTTCAAAGGCCTCAGCCGCTGGTATCTGTCCTCTGACAGGAGCCTTTGAATAATAACGCTGCGCTCTGGATACATCTGACATTGAACAAATTCCCTGGTTGCACAGGCCCACTGGCAACCTTCACTGTACAAAATGGTGGCAGTAGATCAAAATGAAGGATGAGAAGGCTGTGACAGCTGGAGAATGAGATATATTAGACACTGTGCATAAAAAATATGGTGTAAGGTAGAATGTATGTTTTAAATAAGTGTTGGAAAGCCCAGAATGACTTTGCATTTGCAGGCCCGTTAGCCCAGCGCCCTTGCTTTTTGTCTCAGGGCTCTCCCCAGTACAGTGTAAACACTGGGGGTAGCAGTGCCTTGCGCATAGCTATTACAGAGTCCTGTGCTTGTTAGGCTGCTAAATGGCTGTATGACAAAAACTCTTCATTCAAAGCAGAACTCCAGGGAATGTTTTTCTTAACCCTTGCAGCGAAGCCACCCCTGCACTGCAAGGGTTAAGTTCCCATTTTTGTCTAGGTTCAAAAATAAAGCTTATGCTCACCCGATCCTTCGATACAGCTTGCTCTTAGACTGGCTCCTTCCAACCTCTCTCCCTCCGCTGCAGCAGTTTTAGGTCCTGAGACTCATCATGTTCTATACACAGTGTATGCTGAGGCACATACCAAAGCTGCAGCAGAGGCGGGGGGAGGCTCCAGTGACCAGTTTAAGAGCAAGCCAGTTCGGAGGATTGGGTCAGTATGACTCTTTTTTTAACCTAGACAAAAACGAGCACTTAATCCTTGCAGTGTGAAGGTAGGCCTACTGCAAGGGTTAAGAAAACTTTCCCCCAGAGTTCTGCTTTAACTCTTGTCTCATCTGACTGAATGCAAACCTCCCTCCCAAGGCACAATCAGTACCAGGAAAGTGTTTAATAATTGACAACAATCACTAAGAAAACAACTAAATACACAGATGATTTACATATGCGAAAGCTCTTTCACCTGTCAAAGGATTTGTATTTCTATGAATCCAGTCGTGAGATTGAGACCGCTCCGCCATACAGCACAGCCCTGTCTGGCATGGGATTTTTTCTGCTGCATTTTGGTTTCATTTACAGGTCTTGTCCTTTCCCCACCTTGTGACTGGGCAGTGAAAGATGAAGCAGCAGACTGATGAGCTCATCTCTCTGCCGCTCTGCTCTCTCCTCCTATCACAATGCTGCTGGGACTGCAGCACAACTGATTGGCTATTTGTGCTGCTTCTGCCTTTACCAGCCTAAACTGTTCTGTACAGGGAACTGCAGAAGACTAATACCAGGCAACATCGATTCGAGACCCTAATTCTACTTCCCTGGTGTTTCCCAGTCTGAGCTAGTGGTTGGATCAGAGGCAGAGGTATTGATGAACTGCTTAGGCACAGATCCCACACTTGGCCACGGCTTAGACCAGGAGCCATTGGGGGCAGGATGCTGGCATATGGTGGGGCCGGGGAGCGGTCCTGCAATTAGGTATGTATTTGAGGGGTTATGATTGCGCTTAAGCTAGGCAGCAAAAAAGTGAGAGAGCCAAGGTGTTGGTCTACTCTGTTTTTCCAACCAAAACTTTTACATTTTTTTTAAAGAAAGTGAAAGGGCAGCCTCGGTCAGATTTGGATAAAGTCGCATATTCTGTATACTGTATATCTTTGGAACAAAAAAGGTGTATATGGTACAGGTATATGGATATCACTGGGATGGGAAAACACAGACAAATATAGAAGCCTAACAGGGTTTTCAGACTTTCGCTGCTCTTCTAACACTGTTGATTTTGTTCCTGTCTCTTTCCTCATTGAGTCAAGAAGTGATAGGAATCTCCATGTTCGGGACACCTCCACAGTACACATAACAAAGGCTTCCTACTGATTGCTGGTCTGGTAGGACCTCTGTACTGAGAGACAATGACCGTACAGAGACTGCTGCTTTCACACTGAGCCCAGCTGTCTTTATTTGTAGCCTCCCACTAGGACAGAGGAAACATTTAGGACAGGCCATACACCTCAAGAATTTTCTTGTCCAGCCCCATGTGCTGAACTAACGATATCGCTCAATTGCCCAATTCAGGCTAGACAGTGTGGATGTGGGAATCTCCTTTGCCAGCTATTGCTTTCGGACAGATGGGGCCCGCACCTGTCAGAATACCTGAACAATCACTGCATCTGAAAGTTCATTCGAAAATTGATGAGCTGGTACCTGCAGGGCCACCCACAGCTAGAATTGCATTAAATTCCTGCTGATTTGCCTGCAATTTGAGCCATGGGTAGCCCTGCAAGCACCACCTGGCTCAACAAAGGTTGATTTAAAAATTGAGTCAGGTGGAAAATTATCAGTCAAACAGTGACTGCACATGACAGGGCATTAGGCAGTCACAGGTGAATACAATAGCCAGCAGGTAGAGATCCTCCATCCATGCTGTTTATCATAGATGGGGGAATCGATTGATTTTCTCTCTTCAGCCCGTAGGCTGAGCATCAGAAATCAAGCCATGTATGGGGTTCCTAAGCAGACTTAACATGTTTTGGACCCAACCTGATTGCTCTGTATAGTTTATGACTGGGCTTGGGCCTGTTTGGTGAAGTTGTCTGTGAGAGTCCTCTAATCATAATGTTATTCCTCCCTCTTAATTTTCACAACCGCAGTCTGGAGGAAGAGTCCGCGTCACCACTTTGCACAGCACCATTAAAAGAGTGGAATCTGGAACTCCACAGAGACGTGAAAAGAATGACGGCAGCGTTTGAGAAACTGAAGACGTACCTCTCCCTCCTCGCCTTACCCAGTGAGTGTCATCTGCTTTTCAGGTGCAATGTAATTCCTGAAGATTTTTGTCTTTGCATATTTGCTTTTTCTTCACTTCTGCTGCAAGTTTCTCTTGTAGCGGACTCCCTAGGATATCAGATGCCGGGTTTAAGCTTCTTATCAGCCACTTTTCCAAGTCCCCTAACCTCAGCTATAATGTCAAAGGCTCCTTTTTGGTTTAGAGGGTAATTCAAATGCACAGTTTGTACCAAAAATGTGCTCCCTGAAGTATATCCACACCCAAAAGTTAAAATGTAATATTTCTGCTTACCAATGCTTAAATGTGGTGACTGCATTGGTTTTCCTAGTTTAGGCTTTTTTTAAATGTTATTTTCACTTGGTGATCTGGCCAGTAACACACTTCCTGCGTTAGGGTGGCTGCACTCTATAGGGGAGAAGCAGAGCCACCCTTCGACAGCAGCATTGTCACCCTGTGAGGAGGGTAGTAACACTTTTTAAACAGTCACAGCAACATTTTTTTTCTTTTTTGGGATAATGGTTTTACATAAATTATTAAAAGCTGATCATTGTAACCACCTCTATCAGTGTAAAATGGTTTGTCTCAACCCTCTATCACATTTGCTGGACAGCTTGGGGAGTTAAAGGAAGTTGAAAAATGGACCTAGTGGAAGGATGAATGGGCAATAAAACTATGTTATTAGGGAGGGGACTCAGAAGAGCAAAGGCAGGTGTGTTGAAGGATAATTTAACCATGTTTTTTTGCATGTACCTACTGCTAGCAAGCAGTTGATATATACAAAAACATTTTTTTTAAAAATCTGAAGATTCTTGTGCGGCTGCAAAGAATCATGATGCGGGCACATGCGCAGTAGAGATCTTTGGCCGGGAGAAGAGAGGCGTAGTCAATGTAGGCAGCCCGAAGGCGTGCACCCGCACAGACTCCATGGGACACAGAAGACACAGCAGTAAGCGCTGGATCAGAGACTGGCACCAGCGCTGGAGGGACTCCTGAAAACTACTGGAAAGAAGATGATGATCGGATCAAGAGGCATCATTTAAGGTAAGTGCTTACACCAGCATGGGGGGGAAATTGACTTTAATGTCACTTTAATGCTATTGACATAATGCATCATACATGCCATTTTTTATTTTTCCCATAGTTCCACTTCACACCTGCACCTACCAGTCTCCTAGCCCTTGTTTTTGTTTATACCCCAAATGATTTTGCCCCTGATTGTCACCCTCCCTTGTTGCAAACTCTTCTTTTCATATTCAGGACTTCTCTACTGATGTTCTATTACTCTGACTCTGTCAGTACTGAATGCTTTCAAATGCAACTCCAAGCTAACCTAAATACACTTAATCAAAATATATATATTATTAGGGTTATTCACAAAAGGGTGAAGAGTTTGGAGAAGGCAGGAGAAGTGAACAATCTAGGACACCATAACTGAACTGGAAAGTGAGCTGAATTGGAGACTTTTTTTCAGTTCCGCAATGTTGTCCTAGATTGTTCACTTCTGTCTTCTCCAAACTCTTCACCTTTTTGTGAATAACTCTGTATGTGTTTATTATTATCATTATTCAGGATTTATATAGCACCAACAGTTTGTGCAGCACTTTACAAAATGAAGGGAGACTGTATAATTTTATAATACTATTTCAATGCAGGGGGGTTAGGAGGACCCTGCTCGTGAGAGTTTTCAGTATAGTAGGAGGAGCAAGTGATACGGTAGGTGGTAAATGTGTGGAATTAGCTAATGGAAGAAGTAAAAGGACAGTTATGTCGAGGTGGGATAGGCTTCCCCGAAGAGATGAGTTTTCAGGGATAGTCTAAAGGCAGACAGAGTAGGGGATAGCTGGATAAGTTGTGGTAGGGAGTTCCAGAGGATGGGAGAGGCTTTGGAAAAGTCCTGAAGGAGAGCATGGGAGGGGGTGACGATGGAGCTGGAGAGCAGGAAGTCTCGAGAGGGGCAGGGAGGACAGTTGGGTGATATTTTGAGATGAGGTTGATGGATTTAGTTTGGGGCAAAGTTGTAGATGACTTTGTATGATGATAATATATTTTATTTTATTTGTTGGGCAAGTGGAAGCCAGTGGAGGGATTGGCAGAGAGGGTGGCAGACTGTGAACGGTTGGTGAGGTGGAGGAGTCTGGCAGCTGCATTCGTGATAGACTGAAGGGGGGATAGCATGTGTAGTGGTAGGCCAATAAGGAGGGAATTACAGTAGTCGAGGTGAGAGGTTACGTTGCCTACAAAAGTATTTGTAGTATGATCCTCCATTCTTGTGATATGCACATGCACCTTTGCAAGTCTGTTAGATCATAATAGTACTTTCAGGTTTAGCATCACCTCTTCCTGAGTCATCGTCACTGCTTTTAAGGTCATCTCATGCTCTCTGGACAGCTGTGATTATGCTGATTCAACATCCACTGGTTTTCCCTTAACCCCTTCAATCCAAGACACCATTTTAAAACAGCAGCCAATCTCCATGGCTTCTGTGTGTTCCCAATGGCACAAACGCTGGGACCGCTGGCGGTTGTGCCTTTGGGACATCGGGTTCCAGCGCTAAGCCCAGGAACTGAAATAACTAGCTCCTGGACTTCTGATGCTCCTAGAGCGCACTGTAGAGGCCAATGTAAACTGTATGTTTCTGCATTCTGTTTACACTGGAAGTGTAGATATGTCAGGGATGACATCTCAGCACTTCCTCTGTGTATGGAGGCTAGGACAGAGCTGGAGCAATAGATCGCAGCTGTAGCGATCCATTGCTGACTGATTGGTCCACTTTAAGAAATAACTACATTATGCTTATACCAGATGTATGGCAAGTCCCATTCCCAGCTTCTGAGTCTATAGAACATTCAGATATGTTGTGAATTATATAGGTTGGGCTTCACTTTTAAGAGTTGACATTCCTTTTGTATAATTTCCATTTTTAGAACTGCCCTCCTCCTCCTTTGTGTCCCCTAAGGCCTAATTCACACCTAGGCCACACAGCTTTTGCACGTTTGTACTCTGATCCTCTGATTCTGTTGGCTCCAGCTTTGATAAACAACGCCTCCCCCCAGCCCCATACGTTTTTGTTTTACATTGGTTTATGTATTTTTACTGTTTACGCTGCCATAAAGATACATAATAAGTAACCTGAAAATAGCACTTTCATTTTGTTTAAAAGTAATCACGGGTCTTCGTCAGCCAAGCAGAGGTCACAAAGCCACCAGCTGATGGAGGACAAGCTTTGCATTAGAGGTCATGAGGGCCTTAAAATGCTTCAGTATGAAGTGAAGCTTGTGTTTGAACCATTACTTTTTTTCACCTCATAAGAACCTTCTGTGAGAGATAGTGAAACAGAAGAGTGTGCGTCTGAATAGACGTCTAATGAAAAGCTCGTTCCTTCTGAGTCAGAACATCCAATCTCTCCTTTGTACAAGATCAGGAATACAAATGTCAGCCTCTCCACTACATTAACTTAGGTTTCCAGCCTTTGATGGATGTTTATTTGTTCCCCTTTTTCTGCCTGTTTTCAACCACTCTTTCCTTTCTGTCTGTAGTATATGTCAGGTCATATTTTTAAAGAAGCTATAGTATAGCAATCAGTGCTTCCAAGTTTGGAGGACAAAGACTGCAAGAGGGGATGACACATGAGTGTACTTGGATATGATTACGTCCTGGTTTGTTCTGTCCCCTGGAAGGGCAAATATAAATCTAGATGGCAGACAGAATTCCACAATTAGATTTGTGTGGATTCAGATTCGTTGTAGAGGAATAGTGTGTTTTTAAAGAAGAACTGTTGCTCGGTTTTAGATCGCCTACAGTGCTGGGAATTGTGTCAGTGTATAAAATTGTGCGCTATTCTTTAGCAGACCTTACGGTTCTTTCATGTACACATAAATCTTGGAATCTCTGGTCAGATTACAACTTAATGTAGGTTGGTGATGTCATTCCAAGCCAATGGTGTCTCATTTTTTTTTTTTTTTATATGCGTTTCCAGTTGGCCTTTGGATGTTCTGTGAGTGGGTGATGAAGTGGGGGGTTGGGTGGGTGTAATCTGCTGTGTGCGGGTTGCAAGGTGGGTGGGATGGTTGAGCTGAAAGCGGCTAAGTTAGGTGGGAAGAACGACCTGTGACTGATTAGACGGGGTGGACGGGATGTGCAGTGAACTAAGGAACAAGGTCAGTAGCAGCATTTTTATCAGCCAGTTCTGTGGCTCTTCCTGAAGGCTTTCTCCCTCCATGTCTGTGCCCCCATTGCAGTTAGGGTTGCCATCTTTTCTTGGAAAAAATATCCTGCCTTTTCATCTCTTTTCTAATAATAGCACTGGCAACACGTCCCATATCTACTGGCCAGGTGGAAACCCTCCCTCCTTGGCTTCATCTCTTGGTGGGAATGCTGTGTGAATGGCATTCACCCAGCTATACGCTGGGCAAAGCGTTTATACATCAGCCCCTGAAAGTGTTGTAACAAAATACTGAGAGTGCACAAAAATACTTGTATCACTTTTTTTCCAATCTAAAAATAAATGATAATCGTACGTTACAGTTTGAAGAACTGTGGGTTTTTAAAAAAAATCAATTTATCAAACTTTTCTCACTTGGAGTATCATTGAAATTGTAATTTGGCCCCAGGGGGTTAGGGGATTTTCGTATTGAAAAGAGTTCCTTGCATACAAAATTATTTTTTTTTCCTCCCATGTACATTTTAGGGCTAGTTTACACCAGCCACGGTGCGTACCGGGCCGATTCCGGACGGAACGCACTGGATCACATTGGCGGCCACCTCACGTTGTTGTGGGGCAGGAGGGGGTGTGGCGGTGCATTGACCTCAATGGCACTGTAGCCACACCCTCTGCCCGCAATGCAATGCACACCACTGCCTGCAGTCCAGTCAGAACAAAAAATGCTGCAAGCACTATTTTTTTCTGACTGGACCGGAATGCAGGCAAGGATGTGCCACTCGTTCCCGTGCGGCTGATCGCATTGTCACGTCCCCTCCTGCCCCAGAACAAACTGAGGCGGCTGCAATGCGATCCAGTGCGTTCCGGACAGAATTGGGTGCACTGTGGCTGGTGTGAACTAGTCCCTAAGGTTAATCTTCACTCTTGGTGCAAAGCCTTTCATCTCCATGAAAAATATATGCAGTATATGTGTATCTTCAAAATAGCTTTTGCCTCTTAAGGCATCAGCCTCACTGCATTGTTTTTAATTATTTTTATAATTGCCATAGAAAAGAAGTGGCCGCAAAAATCTACTGTTTATATGTTACTGCCTGATTCCCAAAAAATAGCATATTTAATGTAAACCTGCGCCAAGGTCATATACACCAAGTATTTCCATATTCTGATCAATAAGTAAAAGTATGTTAAAACAAGCCCACATTCACTTCTGCATCTATAGGCATTGTGGAGAAATTAGTTCACAACACAAGCCTTAAAATCTTAGCTTTTTTTATGGAGTAGAAACTTGGCAACCTGCAAGCCCTTTAATGTACACAACTAGCAGGTGTTTTAAATTGACTGAAACTAACTTCAGAGTCTTTGTTGTGATCTCTGCAAACTCGGAGAAGAAGGTATTTTAAGACATTTAAGGTGTCCATACACCTTACAACCATCGCAAGACTTTTGTCTTGCGATGGTTGTAAGCTAATTAAAAGCTTGTACGATCTGCCCATCTTGGACAGGCAGATCGTACTTGCGATCATCGCAAAACGGGCAGTGTGCGCGTGCGCACACCGGCCCAATCGCCAGTTGTCGAACAAGCAGGCCACTAACCCGCCGAGAATCGTGCTGATCGTATGCTCGCCAGTCTGCAGGGATCTCCAGTGATATCATTCACCATATATGGACTTGCCCATATGTGATAAATGATTAAGTGAGAGAGAGAGGGCTTCTTCCTCTCTCTCTCTCTCTCTCTCTCCCTGCCCTGTGTGGCACTGACATGCTAAAATCACTGGGGATCGCTGATGAGAGAGGGGAAAGAGGGCTCTCTCTTCAGCATTTACTACAAATGGGCAAGTCCATATATGGTGAATGATGTCACTGGGGAGGGAGGGGATCAATGCACTGCACACTACACGTGAAGTAGGGGACATGCAGGTAAGGAGAGAGCTGTGTGCACAGAGCTGCTGCGCATGTCCATATATTCGTGGACGCGCAGCAGCTCTCAAGAATCACTGTCAGTCACAGTGACGAAGATCAGTGGGGGAGGATCCCGGCAGCATTGTTGGGATCTCTCCTCATTGCTGCGCTTAGCCCCGCCCACCATCTTAAAGAAGCGTTTACAGGCTTAGGGTGCATTTTGGCTAATAGGAGTAAATTACACAATTTACTTATTTAGCCTAAGGAATGCAATAATAAAGAAAAGATAGAACCCCATAGTTCTCCTTTTAAGAAGCAAAAATCTGTCACCCATCATAACATTTTGTTTACAGCACTATAAAAAGATAAAAGGGCATGAACCTTTTAATAAAAACATCTTTTAAATTCAAAAAAAGGATGGGTGGGAACAATGTTATGGTACAGCACAATAACCTCATGCATGCAGCATTTTCTTTACTGTCTGTTATTTGCTAGCTTATAATCTATTTATTTATTTTTGTAACTTACTAAATGTTTTATTGCACACATCTTCTGAGATGATCACATGTGTGATGTGCAGCATTTTCTATGTAAACATGAATTAACAAAGATTATTGCAATGCTTCTTCTGCTGCTAAAAATACTTCTAGTTTCTGGATGGTGCTCATAGTGAGGCTGTGTGAGACGGCTATTAAGCAGTGTTGGGAAAGGAGCCTTTCAAAGTGCTGAGAAAATACTCATGAGAAATAGAAGCTTTCAAACATACAGACTTACATGTCGTTATGTAAAATAACAATTGTAAATGTGATAAGCGTTCTGTAAATTAAGCATTTTTCATGTGGAAAATGCCATAAGATAAGAAAGTGCATGTAAAAGAACTTGTTTTGTGAATTGACTCTATCACAGGGTAAGGTAGACCCTCTGTATTGCCAAGGGCACCAGGCAGGCCAGATGCTAGAATGGTGTAGGTCATCAAACAGATGGCCAGAGTCAGCAGAGTACAGTTTCCAGACAGGTAAATGGAACAGTGATCGATGATAGCAACAGGCCAGTGATCAGGATATGCACAGATAAGCTGAGTACAAATGCATTCCAACAAAAACACAGGACTAATTCAAGGCATCAACAGTCAGAGAAATGTCAGAACCTGATACCTCTATCTTGGGTATGGGCAAACTGGCAAACCTATTGATCAGGCAAAAGCCTAAATCTCTGGCTTTGCTTTAGGGCTTGTTCACAACATGTCCAGACCAGAACAGTTTGTTCCCGGACCAAAAAAGCATCTTAATGTATCCCTATGATATTTCTGGGCTCTGTTCACACCAGCGCAATCCAGACAAAAAAAATACTGCTCATCTCATTTTCTCTGGTCTGGAATGCATGCAAACGCACTGGGCCACACCTGAAAGCCTATTTTAAGCCAAAAACCCCCCAGCTCCAGAACATGGTAAAAATGCAATGCACTGCGTTTGCAGATATCTGATCCAGACATGGTGTGAACCCAGCCTTAGTGTTCACTAATGAGGGCAGGCAGGTGTGCACAACAGAGACTTGAGCGCAGTGCTAAGTAATAGCCAGCAGATGGTGAGCTTTTAAGCCTAATCATTTCAGATACAAATGCATTAACAAAATAAAAAAACAATACAAAAACATGTGTTATTCACAAAAGGGTGAAGAGTTTGGATAAGGCAGGATAAGTGAACAATTTAGGGCAACATAGCTGAGTTTAGAGATTAAGAAGCAGAGGGCATGTAGAGAGAGTGGTAAAGGATGTAAATTGACTATTGTGGCGGGAAGTGAGAGAAATCAGAAGTATCATTAAAGGAAATAAAAGATGGATGATCTTGAAAAGATGTAAATGTCTGGCAATCCAAGGCAGGTGATGAAGACAGCTGCACACACACTGGAGATATGAAGGAGGTCCCTCCATGGGCTGTAAGTAAAAATGAACTGACCCAGGCATCCCATCTCCCGGCTTCTTGGCACGCTCCCTGGACCCCCTTTCCGCAGTTCTTTCTCCTCCTGGTAGGTCTCTTGTATACCTTCTTTTCCTTTAAAAAGGGAGAGGAAAGAGTTGCAGCCAACATGTTACAGGCTGTAAATTTCATTGTCCCAGGGATAGACACTCGCACTCCAGAAACATCTAATTGACCTGAACCAGCATTTGTGTAATCCGGGGTTTCCCTTTAACCCAGAGTAATCCTCGGCCCACACTGCTGTGTGTGTTTGGTGCCCTCAATAGATGTGTGGTGGATGTGTGTAATAATCCAGCATTAGCATAGTGTTTCTCCAGGGCCATTCTGCAATATTAATGATCTGATTCACATTCTAATAATCTATTTTTACTAATTATTGCAGGCACAAATCCAGAGGGTTTAGTGAGAGCCAACTATGGCTCCATCCTGACACAGATTTCAGGCGCTCTCCACGGACTTCATGATATATTGAAAGGTAATGTTTAGAACAATACTTCATTTATTTTCTAAGTGCTTCTCTCTGTAATCGGATGCACAGAGCACATTATCGCTGCTGTGTTTCTAACAAGGTTTTTTCCTTTTCTTCTGCTAAACAATAAGCTCCCTACAGCTTGTGATCCTTAACTACTTCATGGCTCCACTCTGCTTACCATACAGAATGTATGTACATTACATAAAGATAGATTTATGCCGGTAAAATCACAAACTTACCCCTGCAGTGTGGCTAACCCGTACTGCAAGGGTTAAGTGCACGTCCCACCTGCTCCCTCCGAGCTGCTAGACCGAAGCCCTCCGCACCTTCTCCCCTAGGCTCCGATAGTCTCAGAACCGCTGACATCATCACTTCTTATGCAGGTCAGCCTTCTCAGCTATCTTCTGTGAATAACAGAACACCACCCACCTATGTGATAAAAAGGGGGAGGTATTTGTAGCCTAACCCACAAGAGCAGCTTAGGGTGACAATGCTATTCCTCCATAGATACAGTACAGTGAGTAAGCAGAACATTAGGGAAAAGGGAGGTGAATGAAGCCACCACACCTAAGGACTGGTGAGCTACAATGTATGACATTTTTGTTTTTGGGTTTAGATGCCCTTTAATGCTGTGTTAATTTGAGCACATGCCCTTGGCTCTGGAAGCTTGGTCTATACTCCCTGTTGATACAGACAATACTTTCTAATTTTTACATAGTGGATACTCAAATTGCTTGCTGAAGTACAACAACTCAAGGTAGATTATAATGTTTCTAAAGTTGATGATTTCACCATAGTGTCTTTCAGAATTATATTTCCCTAAAAGGTAAAGCTACACGATATGACCTACCTATCTGTATGGCCAAAGATACTGTATGTGGATTGTTCCAAATGAATAAATTCAGAGAGTTTCCACTAAAGGATACAGCAAACAAATACTTTTTAGACAATTGCATGCTTCAAACCTTGTGGGAACTTTTTGGAGAAGGCCGTTTTCTGTTCCAACATAAAGCCAGGTCCTTAAAGACATGGTTTGAAGAGTTTAGTGTGAAGGAATTTGCATGGTCTTCACAAGAGCCCTGACCTCAAATCTATTGAACACTAGATCCAGATCTTCTTATCCAGTGTCAGTACCTGACCTCAATTGGTTGAACGTGCACACATTCCTACGAGCACACTCCACAATTATGTAGAAAGTCTTAGAGGAGTGGAGGCTTTTATTGCCACACAGGGTGTGCCAAATCCACATTATTTCTCATGGTTTTGGAATGTGATGTTCAATAATCTTGTGTAGGTGTGAAGGTCAGGTGTCCACAAACTTTTAAACACAAATAAGAGCAAAGCGCCATGTCCTCATAAATTTAGATTTGTATTTTTCATTAACGTATTAAAAAAAAGACAGGTACTTATAAATTAAAGGCAATAGTGGTTGTCCAAATATGATGGACCCACTGAATGCCAAATTTTTGGTATGTGTATGTCCTGTGTGTGAAACCAAAGCCAACTTTTTTTTATATCTCTTAT
>NW_017306539.1:598306-665056 GCF_000935625.1 Nanorana parkeri
ATATAAATATTTTAGGAAAAATAAAGGTAATTTAGGAGGACAAGGTGCTTTGTGCTCTTCTGTGTTTACATGTGATCATGTCTTGGATGTGAGCAGCCTGTTCCCAGTGAAATTCTGCTACTTGTGGTTGAGAGTGTGAAGACAGCGCGGGAAGCATTGGATTTGGGAATCCACAAACTTTTAGCCATAGAATATATTTTTTACACCAAGTGGAAATATTCACATTTGCTTGTTAACATGGAGGTTACTGTAGACACTGTTAGTCTGTTTGAGCACACCATCAGATAGCCCTGGGAGCAGGATCAATATTCCTATTGCTAATTATAATAGTTTTTTTTATGGAATAGTGACAACAAAACAAATAAAGCTAGATTATAAATACTGGTTACACATTTGATATCACCAGACCGTCGTACAATATCTGTGTTTAAAGTGTTCCTTTTCTTGCCGCAGTTCATCCAGGCTTATTCATCAACACAGTGCAAGTGCACAAGGTTCATACTGCATTGTTAACAACAACCACACAAACCGTACTGTTTTGTATTGTTTGCTATGAGTTACTGCTTTTTGCTACTTTATACTGCTCATTGGTTAACCCCCTCAAATCCCCAAAACCTGGTTAGTTCATATAGGAGCCCTACAGAAGGATGAACTACTTGCTGTGGAAACTGTTAATTTATGTGCTCTCTCAGCTGTTGACCTGAAACCTATTTGTCAGTGACATTGATTAGGCAACCATAGATGGGTACATGTCTCTCCAGAACTGATAGGCAGGTAGACATCTGTCTGCCCTCTCTAGCACCAGGATGTCCCTCAGCTCGCAATCTAGCTGAGGGACATCAGGAGAACACTTCTGAAAGGTTAATTCGGTCAAACTGAAATTTTCCAGTAAGAAAGTCATGGCCGTTCTATTGAGTGGGAAGATGGGCAGGTTGGTTTTCCTTCCCATAAGTATGGTCTGGGTGACCAGTAGAGAGCTTAGGTCAGCTGTTTCTCCAAGAAAGGAGAAACTACAGCTCCAGCAACTCCGTTTCATCTCCTCTATTACTCTTTATGTAGCCATCCCAGCAAGACTGTTATCAAAGTTTTAATGCATACCTTTAGCCCTAAAGATATAAAACTGAATAGGTTCTAACTGTACACCGTGTATCCAAAACTATAAAAAGAAAGCTGGAGTTACATATTAATTTAATATCTGAGTACAGGACCATTATAAAAGCTGAGAGTATCCTGTAACAAGCGGGCTGGAGGACCATAGAGAATTCTGTTCTGGGAGCTGAAAAGCCGTAAAGAGCGGATAGGGAACCATTTCCCCACTCGACTTAAAATTGAAAGTCATTCTTTTTTAACACTGCTGTTCTCGCCATCACACATCAGCAAACTGTCAATTCTGTAGCTTCTTTTAGCCTTCAGGTGTATAATTCATTATGTGTTCATATCTATTTTTACTTTTTTATGTCATTGCAGAGCTTTCTAAGCACTACAGTCATAAAGGTGCACTGGAACAGGATTTACCATCTGCTACAGATAAACTGAAAACTACAAATGATTGCATCTTGTCTTCACTAGTCGCTCTTAGAAACGCAGCCGGCAAGGTAATTATATTGATTCCACGATCTCCATTGCTTTTTCTTATCCCACATTATTGTATCATGGTTCTAGGTCCTTGATCTGTGTCCTGCTTATCCTATTATACAGGCAGTAATCCTGGGTTTATAATTCAGTATTTGTGATAGTAGGCATTGGTGAGTAAAATAAAATCAAACCTACGCTATCCAATTGTATCTATAATTTTAAATATAAAGGATGCATAGGCCTTTTTTTTCACTTTAAGAGCTTGTTCACACTAATCCATTCTTTGCTTGGGGGTAAATAGGACCCCCACCACCAACACACACACACACACACACCAAGGGTTAATTGCCCATTTTGGTCTAGGGGCTAACATGGAGGTTGCATAATAATCTTTGCTGTGTTCTAGTATAACTAAAGGCAGTTTTTTTAGTTTTGCGTAGAGGAGAAGGCTTGGTACCCCTGTCAGGTTTTTATTGCTGTCTGTGTACCCACTTGGTAGAGTCTCCCACTGTATTTGTCTTGTGACCATTGTCACCGAGAAGGAAAGAATGGGAAATAGTTGGTCACCCAAACGAGAGAGCAGGAAGCTAAAGTGAAATCTCCCCAATGGGACTTACCCAAAATAAATGTAAACCGATTTTAAAGCGGTAGTAAATTTATCCCAAAAAAACATCCACACTGACTGCTGCGCTACAATGCAGAGCTGCTGGTATGCGTTAGCAGTCACAGTGCTGATGTGCTAATTGCCTTATCTTGGCAAGGCAATTGGCACATCGCCACTGTGACTAACGAAGCCAAATGTGAATGTGTTTTTTTTTTGGTGTGAATCAAGCCTAAAGTCTTGTATGCACACCTATATTTCCGTCGTTCAACCTGCGGGCGGAACAAAGAAAATATAATGGATTCCTCCATCCACGCTGAACATTGCTCCCACGGTGCGCTTTGTATTTTGAAAAAGGCTGCCGGCTGAAGTTCGCTCCATGTGTGCCCTACTTAAAGTGATGTTAAAGGATATTCCCTCCTCCCAATGCTAGTGTAAGGACTTACCTTAAATGATGCCTCTTGATCCAATCATCTTGTAGTTTTCAGGAGTCCCCCCAGCACCGTTACCGATCTCTGATCAAGCGCTGACTCCGCTCTCTTCCTGGCACTTCCTGTCCCACGGAGTCTGTGCGGGTGCCAGACTTACTTGCCAAACCGATCCCCTCCAGCGATGCACTTTTCCTTCACCAATGCTTCCATCTTCTCCCTGGGCTTTTTCCAGGCTTCAGGTGTTCAGACGATTGATAGGCCATTCCTCCATGACATGGCTCCTGTGCATGCCGGGTCTGTGCACTGTGCTGTGCATGCGCAGTTCAGCGCACAGGGAAAAAAATTACTGAATGGTAGAAAGACGTTTTTCTGGCAGAAGAGACTTACGCAGTTTCTTCTGCCATAGAAAACCTACCGATCGGCAGGTTTGGTTTACTATTTTTTTTTTAAACCCTTACCTTCTTTAAACCCTTTTTGCTCTATCCGAAACCTTCATTTTATGCTATGTAAAAAAGCATTTATTTAGAAAGGACTTGCTGTGAGCCACCTAAATTGCTTTCCACTTTATAGAATGCTGTAGCATGGCTGTAACCTCACCTTCACCTCCCTTCAAAAATCAGCAAATCGTTCATTGCACTGTTTGGATTGATGCAAGGCGCTTGAATGTAATTGTGTGGTTAGTAAGATTATAGATTGTACATTTGCCAGCTGCTGTACCTCACCTCACCTGCAGACATCCGCCTGTTTTGAACGTCTATATTAGCTTTGCAGTGCTGTTGAACAAAAGGTAAGTGATGCATTTACCTAGAAGTCCTTTCTCTGTTGGAGCAGCTGATTTAGATGTGAGTTTTTTTTCCGTAACGCATTTATTAAGTTTAACGATGTCAGACAAGGAAATAACATAAAGACACAATGAATGCAGATTACACAACATGTTAAAATACATAAAACATAACTAGACATTTCCTATAACAAATTCAGAACCAAAAGCAGTGTCTATAAGGGCTATAAGACTAAAGTACCAAAAAAAAACAGGTTCTACATGTTGTAATGGGAAATATAGCAGCCGGGAAGTCTGAGCACACGTAGCAAAGAAACCCACTCCCCATGTGGGTGCGTAATACTGGATAAAGGGTGTCCAAGAGGCTCCCACAACTGACTAAAAGGAGCTGATCAGTAACATACTGAAACTTCTATTGACATAATAGGGCTGCGGTCTCGATGTGAGTTTTATTGGAAGAGTTCTTACAGTCTTAATCCGTAATCTCCCACCATCTATTAGAAGTCTAGGCTCGTACCTATTTATAAAAAAAACCTGTACTATGTGTGGTAAATATGTAGGTTGCCATTAGGGCTATAGGGCTAGGGCTGATTCAATTCATGAGAATCTATAATGAGAATCGTTGAGTATCGATTAGTTCAGGGGTAGCCAAACTCCTGCCCTCCAGCTGTGGTGGAACTACAAATCCCATGAGGCATTGCAAGATTCTCACAGCCACAGACATGACTCCCTGAGAGAGATGCATCATGGGATTTGTAGTTTCACCACAGCTGGAGGGCCGGAGTTTGGCTACCCCTGGATTAGTTGATTCTGCGATTAGGTGGTGCTGGCAGGGCCACCCATGGATTGGGTGGAAATGGACAAAATTCAATGCGTGTATGACCAGCTCAAGTATTGAGCCTAATGAATCAGCATGGCAGCCAGACAACTTGCATTTCTGTAAGTTAGTAATGGTAGCTTCCATTTTTTTTTTTCAGTCCATGTTCCCTTTTAAGTAAGTGATTTGTTTTCATATTTGTGTACAAAATATTTGTTTCTCCTTTCAGAAAGCAAGTGAGTTCCTAAAATGGTATTAAACTCTGAAACGTTTTTCAATAATCAGTCCAGATCAAGCAAATATACATTGCCTGAGAACTTAAAGTGACATTAAAGTCAAAAATGTTTTCCTCCCCCCAATGTTAATTAAAGCACTTACCTTAAATGATGTCTCTTAATCCGATCTTCTTCTTCTTTCCTGTCCTTTTCAGCCTTCTCTCCAGCGCTGTGGCGTGTCTCCAATCCAGCGCTGACTCCTCTGTACTTGCAGGCACTTCTGATCCCACAGCGTCTGCATGCGGGTACAAGCGTCCATAGACTTACCTTGCGTCTCTCCTCGTCTCCCAGCCGAAAATCCGAACTGCGCATGCGCCCGCCCCAAGATGCTTTGCTGCCGCCCGTGCAGTTTTGGATTCTCGTACGGGAGCGCGCGCGCGAAGACAGGGGTTTAGTTTAAACCGCTGTTAAAGCGTTTTTTTGGTTTTTTTTACTTTTTGCATATATCTACTGCTTGCTATCAGTAGATACATGCAAAACAACATGAGGGTTTAAAAAACCTTTATCAGTTGTCATGTTTCCAAACAGCTGGGTCCAACTCTCTCAGCTCCACTTTCCTGAACTTCCTGTCCAGTGCAAGATCAGCTGTCCATCTACTAGCCTGGAGGAACAGAGAGCAGGGGAGTGACTTGACTTACAGTGTCTGTGTGTTTGTGGAGACATACACAGCATACTAGCACACACAAGGGTGGCTCCATAGGACTCAGCATGGCAAAGGAGCCACCCTGAAACAGTATATCGGGACCAGCTGATTCTGCAGGAAACTAAAACGTTTAAACATCAAGGCACATCATCCATTGTAAGTGATTTAATCAGCATTTGAAATGACTTAAAACACTTTTGACTTTAATTTCACTTAGCTTTCTGTGCTCTCTGCTGCACTTAAACAGCATTATCAGCCTTAACTAGTTCTCGTCTGTGGGCTACTTAACACCTCCCCTCTTCGTTAAGGAGTTGAGGAAAGGGGGCATGTGTTGCAAGTAAACCCCCCCCCCCCCCCCTTCCTGACTGCACCCAGACACTTCAGTTGGCTATTGGGCTGCCTACACGGCTTATTAGATTGCCAGCCTAATGGCTAATATAAGGAGCTCTCCCAGTAGGTTGACGACACTGCTTCTGATTTCCAGGCAGTATCTAAAGCTGGGTACACACTGTTAGATTTTTTCTGTTGAGCTTTTGGGCTAAACAAATAAAATCCAACAGATTCCTCTGTTGGTGCTAAACAGCATAAATGAAGGTATTGCCTACTGCGGCTATTGTATTCTGACAAGCCGTCCCGCTGGTGCATTAATACCCGAATAGGGCCACCCATTGCTCACCCAAAATGAGCCCAGATTCGCTCAGTGTATATCCAGCTTCAGTGTTGTCAGCCTGCAGTAGGAAATGCTGTTACTGGCAAGATCTCCAGGTAAGAAACTTAGCAACAGATTCACAAAAAGCTACGGGTAGGAAAACTGTATATAGTAAGGCATGGTGCCAAACATGCTGAAAAATAGATTTATGATTTGCATACACTATTGTGAGCTGAGAGTTTTAAATCATTGAAGAGCCTCCCTCTGTGAAGAGGAATATAACATTTTCACAGAAAAACTCTTTAAATCATGTGTTCCGATAGGCAGCCTTCCTCGTGCAAAAGTTGGAGCAGCTTTTGAAAGTTGTTCATTTATTTGTAGCAAGGAGCAGAATTTCAGATGCAGTAGAACTTCTCTCAATGGGGTTCCTTTTCTCTCCCTTTTCAGATGGCGACGTTCTTCAGCAATAACTTAGACTACTTCATGTCTTCGTTGAGTTACGGACCAAAAGGAGGCCAAGGATTCACCAATCCCCTTTCCGCTGCGATGATGCTTCAGTACAAGCAGAAGGCCGCCCAGTACATGAAAGCTCTGAAGACGGTTTGTATACAGACTAAAACTTCTGCCACTGTAGTCTTTAACCTGCATCTTTTCCTGATTAGAGAACAAAAATTGTCTCTTCAAATGCAGACATCTCCGGCGCGAGCAGTGAGACGGCCCAGCTCTGCTCATTAAATATTTAGATGCGGAGCGGAGAAGATACTGCTGACAAGTCTGGTCCTGCAGCATTAATTTGTTTTCGTGCCAGCGGAACGTCTGCTGCAGGACATTTCCCAGCATTGTGATATTTAGGGTTTGCATTATAAATAGGCACAATCTGCCCAGGGCATCGCTCCTACCTGGATTTCTCACAGCCATTAATTGTGGAAATGAGCGCCAATTTTTATTTTTAGAACAAGTGAATTTACCGCTGAGAGGATGAGAAAATGTGACCCAGAGATGTGTCTCAGCGCTCTGTGATAAAAGCTAATTGCAGAGGAAGGAGGTGCAGTATTAAGGAACTTGTTGTTTTTGTCAAGCTTTGCTGGAAGGTTTTTCAAGGATAAAGGCTGTAGGCTTTGATAATTCGACGTATCTTGACCAGTCATAGATCTATTCCCTAAAGAGACGAGGCTTTCCATGTCAGGAAATAGATCTACATCTGTCATTGGGGAATAAGTGCATATAAAATAACAAGTATACCTGGTTAACCATGCCCAGAATCTTGCATCCTTTAACCAGTTGACATCCGCAGAGTTAAACCCCCTTCCCATCCAGGCCATTTTTCAGTATTCAGTGCTGATATTTTCTATATAGTCCAATACATCATTTAGATAGGTGAGACCAGGAGTGTATATAGGCAGACGCATTGGAATGACCAGAATGGAGAGAAGGGTAGCCAAAATTAAAACATATAGCTAGATTATGGGTGTTCCCTCGTGGACATTTCTGTCTCTGTAGATGGGTTTCCTGCACGACTGCCAGAAAACTTGAAGCTGCAGCAGATTTGAGGATCTTCTTACATCTCTCAGGGGACAGTGAGAGCGATAAGAAGGGGAAAGGTTATATTTGCAATCTTGCTTGCTTCGTCTGTGTATACCAAAGTAGTTAGTGTACTTATTCTTAAAATAGGTTGGTTAGGATTCTTTCTCTGCCCATCTCCGAATTGCAAGTGGTGGGGTTTTTTTCTGCATGTTTCTAATAAAATGCCCCAAGGGACTGTGTCAACTGGCTTTTTTCCCCTGCCATAATTGGGTTCTGCATTCCCATTTAAGTCTATGAAAATGCAAAACTTACTTGAAGCAGGTTAGGAAGAGGTCCACTGCAGGTCAAATGTTCCGGTCAATGGATTTTGAATGATCTCAGAAGTTTCTTAAACGGACAACATTGACACCCATTGAAACAGTCCCTAAAGTCTGACACCATTACATGGCTCAGTACATCCAGGCACATAGCACTGAACACTGCAGCAATCAAACACTTTGCTAAGTTGAAGGCAAGCTACTTTGCTTGGGGGAGAGGTATATCACTGACATCGAAGTATACAAGCCTCCAAATGCTGTTGGATCATGAGGATACACTCTTTTTAGCATAGCATACAACAGCTCTGCTCAAGTGTGCTAAATTAAACCTCACCTGGTCTACAACATTTCCAAGTTAACAGTGCTGTAGTTTAGGCATAATGTCACACTTGCAGATACTTGTGTTTTAATATATTTAGGTTGTGGAACCCCTTGGATCCAAGGCTTTGCCTCTACCACCTAATGAAGTCTTGGTGTTTGGCAGGTGAATGACAGGGGGTGGAGCTTAGTTGCAGGGGTGGGGTTTTGTCATCTGCATTGCAGCCAGACTGCTAGCTTTATTCAAAAGGAAGTAATCAGTGGCAGGCCATGTATTTCCTTCTTTATTTATTAACATAGAAGGTCTTTGCATGTAACAGTTTTTCCTGTTTCTGCAGGCTCCCTTCACATTCATTATGTTAGTATTAAGGAACTGTATCATATTGATTCCCTGGGAGCCCGCTGATGTGACCGATGTTGTAATCTCATCTCTTGCTGCTGATTTGCTTGCTTTATACTGCGTATCATTTTCCAGACTGTAGTGTGACCGACTTGATAACCTGTTCATAGCCATGTGTCAGTATTTAGCAAAGGATAACAAGAAAATGCCATTGGTACTGATTCATTGACGCATTTGTAACTCTTTCTGGTGTTATAACTGTATTGGAAAGTCCAGCACCAAATTCATGAAAGCAGTGTGACAGTTGTCTTGCTTTTTCCGATACGTGTGTCAAATTCAGGTTCTTATGTGCAACACTTTTATATTACCGTGATGTGGCTGCGACAAATTCATTAAGAAATACCTCCATATAGGTAATGAGGAAAGTGGAGGTAAATAAGACCTGCTCCATGTTGGAGTAAATTGTGTAAGTATTAGGTTAGTGGGAAGCAATTCTGCAACAGATTCCAATACACCTTACTGACTGACAAATAAAGCTGTTGCAAGTTGCGTCATTTGTTGCATGGTCCGGAGACAGATTTCTAATGATGCTCTTTATGAATTCTTGGAAAATATCAGAGTATTTACTATGCTGCGTGAATTATTTAAACTGCGTTTTTTATTTGATCATTTTCGCATCCAAATGTTCCGTTTACAAAAACTTTTTTTTTTTTTGCGTGAATGAATATTAGACAATTGATAGCGTCTCTTTCTCATAAATCTCACAGAAACTTGCGATTTTTGCCAAGCAGAAACTAGTGTGAATTTAAGAATAATCAGCCTTTATTGTAATCTTGTTAATTGATTCTTTCACACATTTTTTCTTTTGCATACAAATCTTTTATTTGGCAATAAAGATTTGTCCTGTGTGTATAAAGTTAGGAAATAGTCCAAAAAGAATTGTTTTGCAAAATCAACAAATTGCTTGTGCACGTCCGAAAGGAAATTCTCAATAGACCGAAGAAATGTCAAAATTATTTTTATTTTTTTCTCGTGTTTGAAACTAATGTCATCAACACAAGCACTAAATCTCCCAAGCAGGTACACGGTCATTAATAAAAACCTAATAGGGATTCTAAAGCTGCCCGTACCCTGCTCAAATTTTATCAGTTTCCTGCTAAATCTACCAACACTTGATCCATGGGTGACACTACTGACGCCACTCGACTTGACAAAAGTTGATTTTCTATCGACTTTTGTCAAAGGAGCAGTGTGGGAGATTGTTGGCCAAAGCTGATTGGCTGTAGCAACTGTTCAGGTATTTTGACAGCTGTGAACACTGACTGGCTCAATGCAACATTCATCAGGGAATAACTTTAGCAAGGATGGGTGAATCACGTATAACATTTAATGTGTATAGCTAGTCTAACGCATGGTTATACTTCGCAACATCAACTAAAAGAAATGTTTTGACATAAACCGTTTGAAAAAGCAAGAAATACTTCACCTGATATTCCTATTGATGATGCAAAATATTGCCTTTTGTAAATTACTATATATACTGTGCGTGTATGTGTATGTATGTATATATATGTGTGTGTATATTTATTAGTACAAGACAGCAAAGCACATAATGTACGCAATAAAAGTTTGTGGATTGGCTCTGTAGTTTGCTAGTAAATGTACGTTTGAGTTGTTCTTTGTGCATTTTTGTGCCTTGTCACTTCCTCTTTTTATGTCCTCTGTCCAACCTCTTTGTCTTCTCCATCCTCAGTGTCACACCTGATCCCTCAACTCATTTTCTTTGTCATCTCCTTATTGCTCTTTCCTTGCAGTGATTTTCCCCGTTGGCTACTTTTGAGTTATAGTCGGTATTATTATGTAAAGTAAGAGTACTAGGAGGGCTAATTATGTCTATACTTCCAATTAACTTGGCAATAAATAAATTTTGTTGTCTTGAAATTTTGTCACCATCCAGATGCCTCGCACTTTTCTCCCCTCCCATTTTGCAGTAGCTGAGATATTATGCGGGGATCGGAAGCCGCAACACCTTATGAAAGCATAGATTAACCCACCATAATGTAATTGGCTGTTACTTTTCATCTAGGCTTCGCTGATTTTTATTCTGCACTTGTGTGAAAAAGTAAATGATTAATAACAAAGAAGTTGATAAAATGTCAGTTGTTTGTCTAATGGGTGCGAGAATATTTTCTGATATCTCTTACAAGTTTTTGAATTTGCATTGCAGCCATCGTTAGAGATTTTTTTATGACCTCAAGATGGGTCCCTTTAGAAGCATCCGATCCTTTAATCGCCTTCTTGCAAGTTACAGAATGTTCAAGCGTTCTTGATTTTCCTAACAACCCCTTTCTATAGAAACATTTGGCTTGACAGATCGGACGAGAGTCTGGCCTGCTGAATATATGTCAAGGCACCTTCCTATATAACTATTCCCTCTGCTACAGCTAGGGAAATTTATTGTGCTAAAGTGGAACCTCATCATGAACTCCACTCACCTCATTCTTGGATCACTGCAGAGAGACCCCTTTCTATAGAAACAGTTAGCTGGACAGTTCGCCTGAGAGTCCGGCCTGATGAATCCATGTCTGGACACCTTCCTATAGAACCAAACTGTTGCAGTGGAACCTCATCATGAACTCCTCTCACTTCATTCTTGAAACACTGCAGAGAGACCCCTTTCTATAGAAACAGTTAGCTGGACAGTTCGCCTGAGAGTCTGGCCTGATGAATCCATGTCTGGACACCTTCCTATATAACCATTCTCTCTGCTACAACTAGGGTAATTTAATGTGTTGAGGTGGAACCTCATCATGAACTTAACTCGCCTCATTCTTGGATCACTGCAGAGAGACCCCTTTCTATAGAAACAGTTAGCTGGACAGTACGGCTGAGAGTCTGGCCTGCTGAACCCATGTCTGGACACTTTGCTATATAACTGGTCTGTCTGCTACAGCTAGTGTAACGTAATGTGTTGAAGTGGAACCTGAGCATGAACCCCTCTCGCCTCTTATTTTCCCATAAAAAGAGTGGAACGCTGCTTGTTTTGCAGTGAAATCACTACAGCATTGTTGGATCACTACAGATAACTTTTTTATACAAATAGTTGGCTGAGATTTGGGCCTGCTGAATCAGTCAGGACTAGGGCTGCAACAACTAATCGACATAATTGATTATAATCGATTATAACCCTCCTATATAACCAATATCTCTGCTACAGCTAGAGTAACATAATGCATTGAAGTGAACTTCATCATGAACCCTTCTCAACTCATTGTTGGATCTCTGCAGAGAGACCCCTTTCTATAAAAACAATTGGCTGGACAGTTTGGCTGGGAGTCTGGCCTGCTGAATTCAAGTCAGGAGACCTTCCTGTATAACTGGTCCCTCTGCTACAGCTAGGGTAATGTAATATGTTGAAGTGGAACTTCATCATGAGCCCCTCTCGCCTCTTCTTACTCATGAAAAGTGTAGAACGCTGCTTGCTGTGCAGTGCAAATTATTGGATTGCTGCAGGGAGACTTCGGCTCTCACCCTGAGCACAACAGTCCTTGTCTGCAGTATGCTGGCAGGGGACAGAGTTTTACAATCTGTAATACTGTCCACAACTTTTGATAGAGGTTTTTTTTTATTTTTAGCAAATTTTAAAGTGTATATAAATCCTAAAACTCATATCTGTCATATATTGCAGATTACCAGGCCTTAGATGTGTTGGCTGCATTTGTTTTTTCTAAGCTTTGTATACTTTTATTTTCACCTGGTGATTCTACCAGTAACATCTCTTCCGTCTAGGAGGACAGCACTTACTCACCCCTCTGTATTAGGACAACAGAACAAGCTCGGGCTAAGGAAACCCTACCCCTCTCCTATTCTCCATAACATTCAGGTTGTGGTTCTGTAGTCCTTAGAAAATGCTGATGACCAATGTAACTTATAGGAGTCAACAGAGGCATAGAGTACAGGACGTTATCAGCTCACAGGATTGGCAGGTTTTGGGGTTGTTTTTTTTTTAGCTTATCAAACAAAAAGCTTTCAATGGTATATTTACCAGACCTAAAGGGGACAAATATGAGACGTTCATTGTGAGGGTTTACACTTTAAGTTTAATTAGGCTTTAAGGGCTTTTGAAGAAGAATGCTTAGCGTGTTATATGTCTGGCCATGGGCATCTTTTACCTGATAGTCTCTTATTATTGACTGTTGAACTATTCTGTCTTACAGCCCTGCCCTGACTCTGTGCCTTATGAGGAGGCACTGGTAAATCGCAGAGTGCTACTGAGCTCCACGGAGAGCAGAGAAGGTCTGGCCCAGCAGGTACGACGTCTGGATGTGATTATTTTAGCATCACTACCCTGAAAATAAATGTGTGTTCATGGGCATACGTTGTGGATGCTTTTAGGTTACTTTGCCATAAATAGGCAAAGTAGCAGATTGTCTTTAACTTTTTTAAGTGTTTCTGACATTAAAACTGATTTGAAACAACACGAGAAAGGAAAAAGAAAATGTGTTGCCCATAGCAAGGGGTTTACTGCAGCAATAGAAGCAAACTCATTGATTATGTGGCATTCAGAGGACTTATGTCTCTGTGTAAACAGGTTCAGCAAAGTCTGGAGAAGATCTGTAAGTTGGAACAGGAGAAGGAGCATTGGATGCTGGAAGCTCAGCTGGCCAAGATCAAGCTGGAGAAAGAGACTCGGAGGATAACTGAACTAATGAAGAACCCAGGCAAGGGGCAAGAGGGGGACCAGCAACAGGAAAATGCCCTGTTACACACAAAGGACAATTCAACTGAAATTAGGACTACCAGCTTGGTAAGATATATATTAATTTCCCAACAAGGTATTTAGTACATTGTCATTCGACACTATTGGGGCTACCCGTATGGGGGCATTAATTAAAGAGGTTGGGATGCATCCTGCACCACAACAAACAGAGCTCCAGTAATGTCAGAAGTAATGTGACTGCTAAGGTCAATGGTTTTAACAGTCAGTCAAAAATTAACAGATATCCTTCCAAGTTGCCATACCGTATCTTGCACTGATGAAAGCCAACGGACTGAAGACTGTATTATACTCCTATATGCTGGCTGTGTTGAAGTCTTTTATTGATATAGCGGAGAAGGTGACAGGTCTCTAATTGCTGTCATTGTCCACATTTGTAGTTTTCTCTCCCCTTACTTGGGCTTTTCAAATGTTTCCTGTTGTTATAAAATCTCTCTTAACAAAGCCACAATTATCTGTGTCAAGTTGTAAAGTCGGCTGTGTGGACATGCCATACTTTCACTAGAACTGACACTTCACCCTGGCTCTAATGTTAATCTATTCTTATTTCTATATTTTTCTTTAGTAGACTTCTATTGATTTTGTTTTATTTTTCTATTGTACTGCTTGGTTGTTCTCTTCTATAATAGTTGCCTCCTAATCCTTGGCTCTCTATCTCCAGTCTACTATTTATAATATTACCCATATCATGGTAATGATGATGCTATTAATTTGAAATGAAAGCAGATCCCTGATCAGATTGTGTATTTATTTTCCTTAGTTTTAGATTGATTATGGCACATTATTATTGCTTTCTCTGCTCCATCGATTGTATTTCAGGGCATAGTATGGGGTACCACATCCTAATAATTCCAAACGGTTCCAAAATACATTATATGGACTTTTTTTAGGTACCCACATTCATGCATATTCATCACACTTCATAGATGAACCAAATAGGTTTGGTTGGAATGCACGCATTTCATGCAAATTATTCCGCTTTCTCAGGAGTATTTGGCACAGTATATGTGTAGATACATGAGCCATTTTTTTGTCTGTTAAATCCAGATGGGTGAGATCTGGTCCACCAAAGAAGGTCCACCACACAGCCAAAGATATCTTATATGAGACAAAAGTACAGATGTCTTGTTGTTCTGCCATCATTTGATATGGACTGGAGCATGGGAATCTTTGTTGGTAATATATTGGAGTGGTGTGATGGGAAAGAGCCCACCTCCTTTCATACCAGATGGCGTGGTGGCCAAAACACATCAATGCGGTTACCTAAAAAGTCTGCTATATGTATTTGGAAACTGCTTAATGTGCCCCGTTATGTTGGTGACTGAGGTAGATCTCTCCACTAGGGTAGGAACATCTGTCAGTTTCTCCATGTCACTTCCTGTTACATGACAGTGGTCAAGGGAACAGGAAATCTTCCCCCATAAAACATAAAATCCTGGAAGACATTTTATTTCTTCTTTAGTTAAAACTAGAAAGTTTTTGGTTGTTGTTGCACTTAAAGGTATCTAACATATATTTTGAATGTGTTCATGTCACTATATATGTTTTTCATTTATTTTCTTCTTGTTTTCTGTACAGATCGGCATGTTAATGGAAAGTAATGAAATCCAGCAGGTACAGTATACTGTATTCTTCTATGTACTATAAAGAACTCTCCACTGCAGTCCAGGAATACGCAAGGGTGTACAAAAGTTGTCTACTTGACAGAAGAATATCTAGAAGTGCTTTTTTTGCTGCTGTTGGGGTGGTAATAGGATAGAAAAATACACTGATACATTTTTGGTTTCTATGTTCTATTATTTTATAAGTTTCAAAATCCAGCATTGAACAAAGAAGTGAATCACTTCTACATGAGAAGAACATGTAAAACCAAGTCAATCAGTAAACAGACATGTATATACCATGTATTTGTCTGCATAAGCCTCATGCACATGGCCTCATGAGGGCGTAGAAAGTAAATTGCAGGTTTATTTCCATGCCTGGGATACACAGCTGCACCGCAAAGTCACATCCTGTGGTTGTACTCTTGTGCGCATGCACGGCTTTACGCAAGTGGTGTATATCCTCGTATAGCCGCCTACACCCATTTATTAGTATGGGCGGCTGTATGCCACAGTTGTTGTATCCTGGGTGTGAAGATACAATGTTATTCTAATTAAAGCTTCAAAAACAATTAAAAAGATTGACAAAATCTTCTGAAATGACATTAACATGTTAAAGCTGATATGAGAATGTAGTGATTGTGTTTACACCTACTTTAATAAGCTAAAATCTGATTGCAAAGGTTTATTGGATACGTTGCATATTATCAGTACCCTATGCACTGCTCCATTGAATAAGACATCTGATAGAATACAGTCACACTGTCGTTCCTTTCAGTGCTGCAGTCACTCAGATTCAGATAAGAGAATGACTGACAGTTGAGATGTCGATCAGCACTTTTTAGATTGGTTGGCCATTCTAATAGTAATTCCCTCTCTGTCATGAACAGGTCACAGATCAGGACTCCAGGGAAACTCTGATAAAAAAACACTACATGACAAGAATAGCAGAAATCACGACACAGCTGCAGCTGGCTGACAGCAAGTCTGTCCATTTCCATGCAGAGGTATGTATGCAATCAGCAGGTGTTGTGGACCTTTGCTTTTTAGTGACATAACTTCTTTGGAGAAATGAAATGTGCATGTGCATTTTTGTATCATGTCACATACACATTGGTGTGATGCAATGCCGGTCATTCTAAATGGCACCCAATGCACCTTTGCGGCACACCTGTGTTGCAACGTGCTAACACACTACTGAAAATGCTGCAAGAGTGAATATTTGTCCACTGTGGTGCATTAGGCAACCCATTCTAATAAACACACCACTGCAGATAGGGCTGGTCTGAATGGGTCCTTAATACTTACCTCTCTGGAGGGTGATGAGTCCTCACTATGCTCTCTTCAAGAGCTATGGCCTGCAGAAGAATTTTCACACGGACATGCTTCTAGGTGTGCCAAGTGCCTGGGCCCCAGCAATGGTTCATCTCAACAACCCCACTATGTAGTGATATGGGGGACTACAGTGTGCAGTGGATGCAACATCTGTCACACCTGGAAGTGTCAGATGCTGAAGAGACACCCACAGACATCACATTGATAATGGTTAGATTGTGCAGCTGTCATCTCCTCTAACCCTGCATTTCCTGATTGTCTGCTAATTGTTTAAAGGTGGCTGAACACTTCCTAATATTTTGTCCGAGCCCTGGTGAAATTCAAGCAGTGTGTGGCCCTGTTGGCACTGGTCCGATTTTTCAGTGTCGAAGGAGTCTGTGCGAAAATTCTCACATGAACAGTGACTGCAGCCAGTTAGCTGCAGTCACTATTGGGCATTCTGACAGCAGCATGCCTGTCACTATCAGAATTGCTATCAGAATAGAATAGCCCTGCGGGAGGGGGAGAATCTGGTGGTGGTGGTTGGGGGTATTCCCTTAATAACGCTGTTTATTGTGGTTGGAGGAATCATGCGTTTTTGGTTTTTTTAAAGAAAATTGCATAGTGCATGGCCATCTTAAGGTATTGCTGTTAGTGGTAACATCTTTACATTTCCCTGCTTTATTTACAGTGTCGAGCTCTTGCTAAGAGATTAGCATTAGCAGAGAAATCCAATCAGAGCTTAACAGAAGAAACAAAGTCAGCCAGTCAGAGCATCAGCAGATTACAGGTAAGAGCCGCCAGTACCCATACACCCAGCTAGTCACGGCTCCCTGTAAAATGTGACCCCTGTTGGATCTCACAGGACGCCGAATGCTGATAATATTGTGTTAAGCTAGCTCTCGGGAGTATGTTAACTGATTTCACAACAAGATGGCAACTAATAAAGACTGTTTTTATCTGGATCCATTCCTCATTTACTCTATCAGATGGATGTTTACATTGTCAGAAGCTGCATCTTGTTCTCGCTCTACATCCATCGTATTGTCATGTCGTATGGAGAAGAGAAAGCCATTGATTATTTATTGTATCATTAAAGCATGTGAAGCAGTTTTTCCTCAGCAGTATAACTCGCCTGCAAGAGAGAATTATTGAACAAAGAGCAGATCTCACATAAGTGAATTATGATTGAACCATTTTGCGGCATTTTATTTTTCTGCAAGCCTCCGCAGTGTCCTGAAAGCTTGGCTTCTGCTGGTTTTCTACTAAAGCACAGGTACAAGGAATTTCATTTTGCAGTTTGGGAGAAAAATACGTGTTCCAGTGGAGCAGAAAGTAGATTTTGGAAAGAGATGTTTTTGTTTTAATTATTGTGAAGTTTTTAGTGTAGTATGGGAAGTTAATGAGGCCATCCTCTGTACCAGTTATGCCATCCTATCCATTTACTTTGTATCTGGTTCCCACCCTCTATTAAAGGGACATGTCAGGACAGAAGTCATTTAGCTGGCATTACATGCTTTTTTTTTTTTTGAAGGAGCAAGCTTGGTGGAGCAGCATGGTATACCCACTTCATGTCCAGACAATTTGTCTGTTGTCAATGCTGTGATAGTTTGACAATTTACTCAGTGGTGTTAAAGGCACCTGGTATTTTAGACCAGGTCAACTGAAAGTGACCTGGTCTAATATATTTCTGCAGGCACCTTGTTTACCCTCTGTATTTATCTTTAAGTTGGTCTCAGTGGAACTGACCCCAATGTGGCCCCAACTTCTGCTCAAGTCAAGATTTCATATTTGGCTCTCCTACTGCTGAGTCCAACCACCAGACTCTTCTACTGCTTACTAAAGTTGGGGGAAAAAAGGAAAATCTTGCCGACAGCATTAACAATCTGATAGACATATACTCTAACCTTTCCAACTCAATTCAAAACGAAGCAGAAGTTTGGGGTGGAACTGGGCTTTAAAAAAAAATCAATAAAACATAAAAAAGTAACTGTAAAGTGTCTTTCATACTAAAAAGGTGCCTCATTATGGATAGAGTGGGAAGGATTAGACCTCCACCTGCAGTTTTACTGATATCCGGGGGGTATGTTCTGGGCTATATGAGATATCTGGAGATTTTGCCTTACTTTCTTTCTTGCTAACAACAGTTTCACCAGACAGGAAGTGAGGGGAACTCTGCAACAAGGAAACATAGTAATACACATCTGACAGAGGTCTAGCCTTCTGCTACTCTACTAAAGAAAAGCATTTTTAATTCTGTCTGTGTTGCACTTAAGAGTTCCCCTGACTTCCTGTATGGTCAAACCTTGCCAGCAGGACAGGAAGTGAGGATAAAACCTTCTAATGGAGTCCGGAGTAGTAGTAGTAAGATTCTGACGGCTGTTCTAACCCTTCCACACTCTCCCCAAAACTAAGAAAACGTTTGGTGTTGCAAACATCTTCTTCACACTCATACCTTCCCTTTTAGATTAACCTATTAGAAATCTGACTTTTGCCGTAGGTTTAAAAAACGAATCTCTTTTGAGCTCAATCATGTAACTTACAGATGGCTTGGTCCCTGGTTAAGAGGTGGATTGTGGGTGTTCACAGTGGTAGGCAACCTTGACACTACAGCTGCGGTAGAACTACAAATCCCATGAGGCAATGCAAGACTTTGACAGGCACAGACATGACTCTCAGGGGCAGCAGCATGATGGATTTGTAGTTTCACCATAGCCGGAGTGCCAAGGTTGCCTACTCCTAATATAGAGTCTCTTGTTTTCAATTAGGCAGACCAATGATCAGAGAGATAAGAGCTGGAAGCAGAGCCCATTGGTGTAACAAGCAAATATGACTGCCTCCAGATATACATTTACAGGCTTATAGGATGAACAGACTTTGATAACCTTATTTTTCTATATCTGAATAATAAAAGTATGAAAAAGGCTCTTTTAAAGTAGAATAAGAAATTAGCAGAAATATGATATGGGGGATATATCTCCTGTGGTAGGATAGAATGGCCTGTTTCCCCTTGAAGGCTCTAATGATTCTTTAGCTTAGTGCCAGATAAGGTCTTTTTTTGTAGCAGCCATTTTTGATCTCATGCTAATTCTCCAGTCACGTAAAAAAGAATATTGGACATCTCCGCTGATTTTCCTCCTTGGTTCACACATCAGGCGCAGTCACTTTAAAGAAATGCCTTTTAAATAGCATTTCATTTTTCCTCTGTGTACTAATGTCTTTTATCCCATTCTCCCCTCTTGTTATCGCCTCTCATTCCCTGAGCTCTCCATTCCTTGATGACCTTTATGTTGAAGAATACAGATTGCCATCAGCGCTGCTTCAGTCTCCTATGTTGGACATGAATAATGTAGTCTGCCATTTGTGTGCACTGTCAGGAAGATACATGGACATTTTAATAAGAGAACTGAGAGCAGACACATACACTTTATTTGGTATCCCATCCGTTTGCCTTTTTTTATTTTTTTATTTGATGATTTGATTCTAAGAATGTGTAATGTCTAAGTTTAAATTTAAAAAATGGCACAGTAGAGCCCCAATACTTTTTAGGTAACCCAAAGGAGTCTACATGCATACATTTGGGTTACTGCTAGCTGCACAGGCTGCATATAGGGGTTTCCTGGCACTGCATAAGCTGCATAAAAGGGTTTTTTGGCATTGC
Organism: Nanorana parkeri; assembly: GCF_000935625.1. Classification (NCBI taxonomy): domain Eukaryota; kingdom Metazoa; phylum Chordata; class Amphibia; order Anura; family Dicroglossidae; genus Nanorana; species Nanorana parkeri. The sequence continues at coordinate 617,931 of NW_017306539.1, forward strand.
ATAAGTTGCATAAAAGCAGGCACACACAACAAAAGGGTTTCCTGGCACTGCATAAAAGCAGGCAGACACGCACAACATTTTTGTGGCGAAAAAGGAAGTATGTCATCTCTTTTGCCATTTTTAATAAAGAAGAATTGGCAATCTAAAAAAAACCATTGGTGAATCCCTCAGGGGACCCAGTGCATGTAGCACTCACTCTTGTTTATATCTGTGCCTTCATTTAGGAAGACAAATCACATTGTTATCACTGTCAGTGCTGATTGTAGCTCCACTCCTGGCTGAAGCTCAGAATATGGGTGTTCCCTTGGGGCAGGTACATCCCCACCCCCTCTCCTCTGTGTGTGTGCGTGTGTTCATATTCAAAGAAATGTGCCTATGTTCAGGTAGTCCAGAACAGTAGTATTGTTCTGGATTATCTGATTGCAGGCACATTACTCAATGCTTGTCATCAGGTAATCCACATAGAAGTGACGCGCAGATTAGTCCACTGTACTTGTGTAGTGTACTGTGTTATGTACTGTACAGAAACCGATCTTGTTCTTGTACACAAGCCTTCTCCTGCAGAATCATTATCTGATCTGCCAGCAGCCTTAGGGGTCGCTGTGCCTTCGTTTTCAGTGGCTCTATCTAAAATATAATTCACAAATCCTTGCAGAATAATATTGTCCCTGAGAAATTGCAGGCAGCTGAGACGCCGCGGTATACCGCAAGCTACTGCTCGCGGTATACTGAGACGCCGTGTTCGCTCACCTCCCGATCTACTGAGTCGACCGGTGACAGTCTCATTGTCACAGGTCGGCTAGAACTATGAGGTGAGTGAAAAGCACTCACCTCATAGTTCTCCTTTAAGGATATTGTGCTTCCATCCCTCTGTCCATCCCCAGTACATCAGGAGGAGATTTCCTTTCATTGTCTGGATGTTGTTCAAGCTGTACATGTCTACCTTGCAGCCACAGTCTCTATTCGAAATACGGACTCCCTTTTTGCCATAAAGGGGAACCAGCTTCGTGTTCCACTATTTCTCTGTGGCTTAGACAAATCATCATTCAATCTTATAGTCTTAAGGGTCGGGTTCCACATTTTCCTGTGAAGGCACACTCTAATAGATCTGTGAGTGCTTCCTTGGCTTTTTGTAATCTGACAACTGTTTCCCAGATTTGCAATTCTATTTTATAGTCTCTTAAAGTTTTACCAGATAGAGGTTCAAGACTCTTCTGATGCTAGCTTTGGGCATAAGGTCCTTCAGGCTGCTCTTTGAGCTGCAGGCAATCCCCAGTTTTTTATAGTTGGGCTTGTTAGCGTTTTGTTTGCTGTGTTGGACTTTTGGACAACCCCAAATGTCACTAAATATTCTCTTCCTTAAATGTGATTTTTATATTCGCCTTAAAGGGACAGGGATCCCTCACCTCTGTGTTTTATGGTCTTGACCTTGGTACTGCTTTGTTACAAAACTGATGCATGTTGGTAGTTTGTGGGGTTATACCAGGCTGGGAAATGTTTTTGTTTTGTTTGCCAGCATCCTAATACTCATGTAAGTAGCAGTATAACCTAAATATCACGAAATCCTGTGTCCAACACTGAAATCAACGAAAACTATGGGGGGTTTTATTTCGGCAATTTCAGAAATGCTGGGTTTTTTTTTCCGGTCATTTTTTTTATTCCAGACGTTTTCTTTTAAAGTCTCCTGATTGCAATATCTCTGGTTTTGGAGCTCTATGGGACCCATTTTGTTTTCTGTTGACTTTTACATGAATGCTCCTGGGTTGCTAAGAGAAGACGGCATAGAGACAACAGGAACATGTCAGGTTTCTTAATCTATAAAGCTATGCTGGGCCTTGTATTAACTCGGTAGCTGAATAGGAGAATACTAATTAATACCGGTTTGTATGTTCGTATATACTGTATATCTATGATAATGGTTTTGATGCTCTCTTGTTTTCCCCTTTTCCTGTGTTCATTATACAACTATAGAGTATCTCTGTCCTTGAATTGAACAAAAGTAATTGTAGATTTTTCTTCTTCTCTCAACCCTAAAAGACTGTTTTCACAGTTCAGCTTGTGCTGGTTTTCTTTTGCTTTTGTCTTTTTAGGATGAATTAATTACAACTAAAAGGAGTTATGAAGATCAACTGAGCATGATGAGCGATCACCTTTGTGTTATTAATGAAACATTATCAAAACAGCGGGAAGAAATAGATGTTTTAAAGTTGACTAGCAAGGTGAGTGACTTTGGTGTACATTTAACAAATATATACAAGCAGAGCGCTGGACTTGTGTTGCTTTCCAGACCTTTGTTTACTGTGTTGGTTAGCTGCAGATAGCTCTCTAGGTCCAGGCTCTGGTGTGACCCAGTCTTTGAAGACCTATTTGTGTGTGGAACTTAATCCTCCTGTCCCATCGCACTCCTGACCGGACAAAAACCCAAATCCAACTGGGTGGGTGCGGTGGTGACAACGGATGCCTCCGTGAAATGTAGATAGATGAAAGTAGTCACTCGCACTCAATGATATTAAAGTCAATGCTGTTTATTGACTGAGATAACACACATCTCCTTAGCTAAGGAGATGTGTGTTATCTCAGTCAATAAACAGCATTGACTTTAATATCATGGAGTGCGAGTGACTACTTTCATCTATCTATTTGTGTGTGGGCCCATGGACAGGGTGAAGATATCACCTTCAGGTACTGGGCTCTGCTTGTTGCGCATTCTAGAATATTGTGTACTGTTAGTTGGCCACAGAGTCCTCTCCAGGTATGTCTCTGACAACTCCCTTATTATATGTCTAAGCATTGGGAGCTACTACAATACTGGTACTGAATAGTTACCCCATGTTCCATTGGTTCTCTGTGGAAAGGGTTAACACACTGGGGAATAAAGTGCTATGTCACCAGCTGAAGTATCATGTGTGTGCACTCCCCACACTGTTTCCATCTTTTTCACTGTGAGATAGTTTCCTCCCTACATTGCTCCTCCTGCATAGTGACAGGCAAGGGTTTTTGCCTTGGATAGTCCTTTTTGCAACCCATAGTGACCTAGTCAACTCCGGCCTTTTAATCTCTCCTGCTTTCAGCAGCAGGTTTTATGAGTACCTAAAATGTTTTATTCTGTGTCTTAAATGACGTTGCCACAGTTTGGCAGAGCAACATGTTGGATCCCAAGTGCAAAGGGAGCTGTCCCCCTTTATCCGGTCTCTCCATTTTGGGATCCACGAACAGTTGTGGGGTGACCTGCAGAGACTTGACAACAATAGCCTGGGTTGTCCACACACTCTTTGGAATTTTCCATAGCTCCATCAGGTGTGACCCCTCCACTTTAGGACCCCTAATGTCACCTAGGGACCCCCAAAGAAACTGATAAAGCGGAGACCTGCTTCTCTCTGACTTATGTAGCTGGAGGAAAGACAGCTGAATGAAGTGATGAACATCACTTCCGCATTCAGAGACCAGAGAGGAGGTCATAGTGAGATCATGTGCTGATCTCTGTTCACAGAGCTGCCATGCTGGTCCCAGGCACAGTGGAGCCCGTGATCGGCGAGGGGTGAGGGCGCACTGAGAGGTACCAATACAAGCGATTGGGCAGTATACAGCTTATAAACAGTTTATAAATGCCCTCCTGCATTCAAGGAAGCGGTTAAGAGAATTATGTGGTACACCTTTTTTTTGCATTTTTAGTTTCCTTATGATACAGGAGTAAATTTTGCAATGTTCTCCTGTAATAAAAAAAAAATGTGCACCATAAGCTTACAATTCAGTGTACTATACTGTGGGTAGCGCTAAGCTCTGTGCTGAGAAGCGATCCTGACAATATTGTCGGGATCCTCCTCTCCCATTGAGTGACAGCAGCTTGTAGTACTGCTGCATGTTCATGAGAATCTGTGCAGGCGCAGCAGCTCAGGGCACATCCTATCAAAGTTTGCAGGTTACAGGTCTACAAACACTTGCACATCCATCCCGCAGTTTGTCCTCCGTCTCCCCCTCCTCTCTCTCCTCCACACTGCTATCTCCAGACAATACACATAACACATCAGCGCTAAGACAGTCAGTTCAGCTCTGTCATTGCCCCCTTTGCTCCATGCTGTTGTCTTTATCTCTTCTTCTCCTTGTATGTCCCAAGACAACAGTGTGAAGTGGAGGGCAGTGAGGATGGAGCTGAACTGATAGTCTTAGTGCAGATCTGTTATGTGTATTGTCTGGAGACAGCAGTGTGGAGGGGAGGGGGGAGACGGAGGACAAACTGCTGGATGGATGTGCAAGTGTTAGACCTGCGACCTAACATACAGCTGATACTCATGTAAGAGGCCCCCCAGACCCACATTTCAATGTAATCCCGCCCAGTTTTTTGGCGGTGACGTGTGTGACCACCAATAGGTCAAGCATTCCAACACTTTCTCAGATGTTCCAGGGCAGATCGCTGTCACAAATCGTATGTGCAGGAGAACTGATCTGCCCTGGAACAGCTGTTTGGTCCTGAAATGTCACAGGTTAAAAACAGAGGTTTAGATACGCGTCTTCTGTAGAAAATGTGAAAGCCGCCTCGCCAAGGCACCTCTATATAGTGCAGTCCTAACTCTAAACTATATGAGAGTCTCCATCTTGGAGCACATGTGGCAAAATAAAAAATTGGGTGCAGGTTTGTCAGGAGAAGGCACAGGAACGCACAAGGGACCCTCCATGTGTCACTGCACCAAATCAGTCAAGCAAAACACATGTCAAACACACTCATTAATTTGTAACCAGCTCTAAGCAAGGTGCACCCATTTTTTCTTTTCTATTGACCTTTTAAACTCTCATGCTTTCACCAACTGAAACTCCTGAGTCTCCCATAGCTCCATCAGGTATGGACCCCTCCTCTACCTTATCCAGGGGGGAGTTCTCTACAGCTATGCTAGAATTGCTGGACAAAATGGCAACTACGATTGCTGACTTGAAATGTAGAGGCCGTAAGCATACTTCTACATAAAATATAAAACCTTTCCTGCAATATTCACCTTCAATCCAGGAACTCCCCCACAGCACTTTTTTTTCCTGCCACTAGATGATCTCAGTTTGATGGTCAGCATCATTCAACCCACAGGTCACCCTGGACTCGTCCCAGCCTGTGACTGGACAGTGAAAGGAGAAGCAGCACAGTGATGAGCTCATGTCACTCTTTCTCCGCCTATCAGTATGCTATTTTTCAGCACATTTACTGATTGTCTTCTTGTACTGCTTCTTCCTCTCACACTTCAGCTCTGCTGTAAAGGGACTGCAAAAGGCTGACACCAGGTCAAATTCAGGTACTACACTGCTTACAGTAAAAAAAAAAAAATGAATGGTGTATTGATGATTCAGGGCTGCATCAATGTGTGTCCTCTATATCTGCCTGGAGTTCAGCTTTTAATTCGGTTATGTTAGGCCGCTTTGTAAAATGTACTCGTTCTTTAAATATTTTTCATCTTTACTGTCTAACAAATGTCTTTCTGTTTCCCCCAACCCCCTCGATGTCGTGAAAAATTATATAAAAAGAAAGTTAGTAATTCCATTCGGTATTCCAGCTCTGTAGTTTGTTCATCTGTTGGAATTATCTGTGCTAAATGCACACCAAACCTCCAAGCAACTGTTTCATTCCATTTTGTCTCTCTCGCGCTCTCTTCGAAAGTGTCATGCTGCTGCTTGGTTTCACAAAATGAACGACATTTTATTAAATGATTGTGAATAACTGCAGTGTACATTTTAATTCATTTTCCTGTCCCTCTACATCTTCAGGGAAATTCCAAGAAGAACAAAAATCGATAGTGGATGGCAGTCTGGTCAGGGAAGAGAACACTGCTGCTATATACACTGTAGATCAGTCTGTGAAGATGTCCTATGTCAGCTTATCCTTTGTAACATGTGTGAACCCGGATTCCTTCTCTCGGCAAAAAGGTCACCAAACCTAAAACACGTTCAACCTTTAGGTCTCATTCACACTGCCGCACATATGCGCACATATGCGCGCGTACGTGCGTATTGTACCATATGCAACCTATGCAAATAAATGGCTCCATACACACAGCCGCGTATAGAGCCGTATATTTGCGTAGCGTATATATGCGCAAAAACAGAATGGAACAGAGATGCGTCCGGACAGCATATTTCTGCGTATTTACGCGCATATACGCGTGTAAATGCGTATAGCACATAAAAAATTCCATTATGAGTGATGCATTCTGGGATTGAATATAGTGCACGCATATACGCTCGTATATACGCAATATACAATTTTGCTTGCGTTGTGTGTGAATGAGGCCTTAAAGGCCTACTCCACCCAGCAGTTATATTTAAGTTTAGGGTGGATGACACTTGATTGGATCACTGGTTAGTTTTATATGACTTCTGCGGAGAGCTTTTCCATGCACGGGTTTGTGTCTCTGCCCTCTCCTACGAGTGCCATTTTCTTGCAGCTGGACTCCCAAATGATTTGCTTTTTTTGTGGAAAATACATTGAGCGGGGGACGTGACACAATTATCTGGCATTCTAATAATGGTGGCAGAAGTTCGGCACAATTAGGAGTTTCAGTGGAGATTTGGTATCTTCCCAGTTGGTTGCCAGAGAGAATTAACGAGCTAGCATGAGATTCAGTGCACCTGTACCTATACATTGCTCCTCTAGTTTTGTAGCTTGCAGTAAAGGAGGGGGTAGGGAGGTAGAAACTGACCCTGTTTTATGAAGGATTTTGTAGTGAGGTTTTGTGCTACTGAATGACGGTAGCAAAAAGGGAACATTATGGCAAGAGAAGACTCAAGTAGGTCATGTAATGAAGCTCCAGCTTTGTATATGGCAAACATAACCACTACATGTGCTGGAAGGATTTTTTAAAGTTAATTTCCCATTCCTGTTCAGAAGATATTACAGACATAGGTCATCTTCAGGAAGTGTTACTGCCTTCCTTTAGTGCAGTCATCAATGTGCCTTCAACAGCCTGAATAACAATCTCACTCTCTCACAGCTTGAAGCGCAGAGCTTGTTCGTCAGGGTAGCAAACCACCCACACATCCTTTACTGATCATTCGTCTGCCAGACATAGGAAATGTCCTTGTACTTTTATGCAGTTAGACACAGATAGACGATTTCCACATAGGCAACAAGAATACTTCAAAGACGCTATTCAGAGAAAAGTGACTCAGAGCAGCAAATAACATTCCAGAAAAGGTTACATTTAAACTGTTGATTCTCAACATGTTGATTACCTAGAAGGTGAATATCCACTTTAGAAACAAACCTTTCAAAATGCACGAAAGCCTATATCCCAGGGACAAAGCAGGTACAGCATTTACTTTCCCTACTCGCCTCCTTCAGTATTTGATTTGCATATATCACTAGAACGTAGTTTTCCAGATTTAATTAGAAATCCATTGCTGCTTCTGACCCTTTCCTGTACCTTCCCACATTTCTCCATCAGCTGCTGTTTCAGACCTTTTCCTGAAATGTCATCTCAGGGTGAGACCTGGTATAGCAGCTCCTCAGGGAATGATAAGAACTTTGATCACTGAATGTGGACTGAAATCTTCAGAAGTGGTGGGGTTGGGGGATTGTTCAGAAAAGCAGTAGCAAACCTTTTAAAGCACCAGAAAACCTAAGCTATGACTTGAGCTAGTGGTCATATTTCCAAACTTGTATGTAAAGGTTTTTTCAGAGGATCCGTAATTAATGTATACCATATGACCAAAATTATGTGGACACTTGACCATGTTAAGTTTCCAGTGAAGGGTTCTGTTAATGCTACAGCAAACAAAGATATTTTACACATTGTGTGCTTCCAACTTTGCAGCATAAGTTTAGGGAAGGCCCTTTTCTGTTCTAACATGACTATACCCCTTGCACAGAACCAGCTCCATAACAAATGACATGGTTTGATGTGGATGAACTCAAGTGGCCTGCAGAGCCCTGATATCAACTCCTTTGGGATGAATTGGAATGCCGACTGAGTCAGGTCTTTTCGGCCAACATCAGTACCTGATCTCGCAAATGCTGTTTTGGTTGAATGAGCACAAATTCCAGGCACACTCGAAAATCTTGTGGAAAGCCTTTGTAAAACAGTTGAAGCTGTTATAGCCTCAAAGGGGTCCAACTCCATAATGTCCATGGTTGGGGAATGGCATGTCCAGCAAAGTCATCTAGGTGTGATGGTCTAGTGTCCACAGACGTTTGGCCATATAGTCATGGACAAAATCCATGGTTATATGGCCAAACCCAAGTAAACATCCTAGTATATTAAAATACATCACTGTCTGTTTCTACAATAGCTGGTCACATGGAGCAATATGTGGAACTCAGCAGCTCAAAATTGAAGTAATTTGAGAAATATCTTCAGTCCTCCAAAGATAAGACATAGCTTATATACAAAATTGTGAGGGGTGATATTAGCTCTTTAATGCATGGTAAATGATGTTAAAGGTTTTCTTGTGCTTTTTAAATCTTAAAGCTGAGCTCCAGGCAAGCAGCTGAATATACAGTTGGAATACATGTATAGGAACAGTTTTGTCTGCCACAAGTTGTGTAATTGTGTGCACCAGCTTTGGGATCTCAACACTTCTGCCAGACAGCAAGGCCAGATCCCCAGTGTGCATTGCAACAGCAGCAAATCTTTGTGAAGAAGTATCCTCCAGCCAACTGATTTGGACACTGAAGGATCAGCAGAACTCACTTATGTGCACCTGGACAGAGTGATTGGTTTCTAGTACTGGCTCTCCCCGAGTCTTAATGCTGCTGTCCAGGCCTTTATAGGAAGCTGATATCAAAACACATTCAGGTACTTTCACTAGCATGTAAATATACATTTCTCTTCTTCATGGGGGCTACTGCCCATAGATCATAACCAGGGTGTATAGTTCCACCTGTAGTAGGAGGACGCTAGGTGCAAGCAACTTGGGGGAATGGCACCTTCTAGAGACCAAACCCCATAACTGCCATAAAAACTTAATCTGGTCCAGCTGCATCTTCATCTCAAGGAGGTTGCATTGCACTTGTTCCATTAGTGTATGGATATGAGGGCCATATGGGTAAACAAAAGTGTAACCTCCTCCTTTAGCAAGACAGATTCCTTACTCGTCATTACAGACCGTCCCTGCAAGGGACTAGTGGCATCTTCTTCCATTTTTTCTAATTGGATTATTCAGACTGTTTCTCAGACCTTTTGCTCTATAGCATGAGAAGTGTTTATTTTATATATCACTGCATTCATATTTGTCTTTATTTTATTTGTGCCTGGAGTTCCGTTTTAAAGCATCCATGACCCAAAAGGAAATGTTGGTAATAATGTTATGAAACCTATCACCACTCCATTATTTTACCTCTCCATTCCTTTTGACAAATTTTTACATTGCACTTTTTTTTTTAATTAAAACTGAATTTTAAATTCATTACACTCTGGCTTTAAAGGTTTTTGTATTTTTCGTTTAGAAAGAAAAGAACACATTTAATGTCTGTAACTGTATATTTTTTTGTACAATTTATATTACGTTGTGTCCTTCTTTGTGACCTCATTTTACAGAGGCTTAAAGGGAATGATTTTAATACCATTCAACGTCTGTTTACTTGCAAATTGAACAAAAATGCCTCCAGTGGTTTAAACCTTAATGTCTGTAAAATAATAATAAAAAAAGAAATGAAGTTTATCAATAAATTGTTAAAAAAAATGTATATGACTACTTTACTATGAGTGCAGGCCAAAAAATTCCTAAATGTTTTGCAATCTGTTATTATTCGGTTATCATGAAACCAGCATCAAAACAGTTGATTCATGTTGGTTGTTGGGCAACAACGTCCCTAGTAACCAGTGTGTTTTTATATACTCCCATTTATAATTGCAGAACTGCAGTGAGTTGCCCCCACTCAAATATTTCGCACATGTTCCTGGCCAAGGCCTGAAGTAAGCCAGCGCTGAGGCATTTGCCAGCAGGTTGACTGATATCAGCATAGATAAGAATATGTCACCAGCACACCATGGATCGGTAATCAATAGTCCAAGCTTTATTGAAAGTGGACACATCACAAGAAGTGCAGGTGCAACGTTTCAAAGCCATGCTGGACCTCTTCGTCAGACATGTAATAACTCGGACATCATATGCCTGATGATGAAGAGATCCTGTCTGGCCTCGAAACCTTGCACCATTGTTTCAAAGAATGTGAAAACTTGTGACTGATGGCAGGTTTTAGAGGCGGGAGATTTTCACTTCCTGGTGTATCTCTGGGTACAGGGAGTGCAGGAGTCTCCCTGGCTGGGACACCGCAATAAAAACTGAAGAAGGTTCTAGACCATGAGTAGGCAACCCTGGCACTCCATCCGTTGTGGAACTGCAAGTCTCCTGAGGCACTGCAAGACTCTGACAGCCACAGGCATGGCTCCCAGAGGCAGTAATGGTAGGAATTGTAGTTTTGCCACAGCTGCAGTGCCGAGGTTGACTACCCCGTTCTAACTTTTCATCACGAGAAGTGAACCATTTGATTAGGCAGAACTTTGGGTAAATAAAGATTTGATAAAGAACACGTGCACATCTCAGGTGTATGAATTTACTGTGCGAGCCCAGACACACTTTATTATATACTCCCAGTTTTTCTACATCTGCTCTTTTATCTTTTATGTCCTTGTCCATTTAAATGTACAGCTTCCAGAAGGTGGCATAACAAGCCAGTATAACACACTGTTCTTTAATACGGCAACAGAAGGCTGCAAGGTTTCCATTAAGAAGTCTTATCTGTTGCCGGTTCCTACTCATGAATCATGGATTTAATTGGTGTGCAGTTCATTTAAAGGGAGATCATTCTCCAAACGGCATTGTTTGTTAAGCGGGAGGGATGAAAAAACATGTCTTTGGAATGCGCAGAATTGGAAAATTAATGAATGTCGGAATGTTTTGCCACTTAATCTGATTGAAATTCAGGTTGCAGCTCAAAACACAGAAAGGCATCGCATAACCCTGATTTATCAATACTTGCACTTAATTAATTCTAGTGGGGGCATTCTGAAAAGCTGTAGGAAAGTCTTTCTTGCTCATAGCGGCCTTATTCCCAATGTCATTTTTATAGAACATTTTGGAGAACTTAAAGCGACCCATATAAAAAATAAAGTTAAACACTGAAAAATCAAACATTTTAAATGCTTACTTGCAGAGTTTTTATTTTAAACTATTTATTTGCCTACTAAGGGCCATTGAACTTAATGGGGAATTTACTTACTCCAGAAGAGTTGATTTCCTAGCACAGCCATATTGAGGTCATAGGAGGGAATTTATCAAAACTGGGGCAGACAAAAAATCTGGAGCAGCTGTGCATGGCAGCCAATCATCTTCTCTCTTCAGTTTGTTCAGTTAAGATTTGAAAATGAAAGGAATAAGCTGATTGGTTGCCATGCACAGCTGCTCCAGAAGATTTTGTCTGGTCCAGTTTTGATAAATTCCCTTCATAGGGTTCTTGACTTGCTGCTCCTTGATGTTTAGGGCCCCATTGACACCTGATCGGTTGGCATCCATTTTTCAGTGGATGCCAACACAAGGACAAGTGAAAATGAATGGGAGCAGTTCACATCGGCTGAAAAAAAAGTAGAGCAAGCTTTGCTTTTTTTCAGTACAACCCAACAGACTGGTGTAAACTGCTAACGCGTGATAACAGAAGGAAGAACTTATGGCTTATATAGCTTAGTGTAAAAATCAACCCCCCCCCCCAAAAAAAAAACCCGCAACACAATGGATGTCAACTGAGTGTGCTATCACAAGTAAACTGACCTCGGTTTATTTGCGTTTTTTGCTCCAATTTTGGTTTGGGTGCAGCCTAAAGATGCCCATACACTGCTCGATTCTCGTACGAGAATCGCGGGAAATCCCGCGATTGCACGAGAATCGAGCAGTGTGAACGGAGACGTGCGACCGTTTCTACTGTACGGTCGCACGTCTTCCGTCGAACCAGCATGTTCGAAAACCAGCCGGGAATCGTACGATTCTCGGCTGGTTAGAACGGTGCTCGGAAGACAAATGCCGAACGGGCCGGTGTGCGCACGCGCACACTGCCCGTTCAGCATTGCGGTCATCGGAAGCCCGCCCCTCAGGGGGGCGGGCTTGTGATGATCGAGAGTGCGATCTGCCTGTCCAAGATAGGCAGATCGTACGTTTTTTTAATCCCTGTACAACCATCGCAAGACTAAGGTCTTGCGATGGTTGTAGAGTGTATGGCCACCTTAAAGGTTTACGTTTCCTGCAGACTCAGCTGTTCCCCTGAGCACTGATATCATGTTTTAGGATGGCTGCTTTCCATTGCAGGGCCTGTTGAGCCATCCTTGTGTGTGCTAGAAAGCTGTGTGTAGCACAGTTAAAGCAAGACAAGCCGCTCCCCTTTTCCCTGCACCTCCTTCCTTCCTTATTTCTCTGTTCTCCCAACTAGCAGATGGATAGTTTCTGCAGACGGCTCTGTCACTTGTACCAGACAGAGTTGGAGCTGTTTGGAAGAATGTTGACTGTAAGTGTTTGGTCAAAAATTTTAAGGAATACTTTGCTGGGCAAGTTATATTTGTTTGATTGGGATTCATTATTGAAAAAAGGTTGGAGAGTTTATTACTACTTTAATACCTGTGCTGGCCCAGCTTCCTAACCCCTCACATTCCTGCATATTGTATGCAGCAGTTGAGAGGGAGGAGTAATGGGATATACTACAGAGTATGCCACAGTAATGACCTCTTCCAAGTGGGGAATGGTGGTGCCACCCTCTGCCTGTACCGAGGTGTGAAGCAGTTGGACAAATTTACAAATGTAATGAAACAAATTTACAATACATCACCGTTTTAATGTTCAGTTCAGTTTTTTTTGGTCCTCGCCCAAAACATTATGGAACAATATTTTCCTTCCAAGCAGTGCATACAAGAACAAGAACAAAAAGCAAGCCTAAGTAAATAGCATTTGACTTTACATATTTATGACTGTGTCTTGCCTGCAGTTCTCTGCTAAATACTGTAGAGAATGATTTGGTTTAGTATTATAATCTTCAGGGGAAAAGGTGCAGCTTGGAGATAACAAATACTACGATATTCCGATATTCACTCCCATAGGGGATCTGAGAAGACAGGAATGTGGGGGTTTCTATATGAGTGAGTGGACACGAAAAGTTTATAGCCCATAGCAGCCACTTCATTTAAACCATCATTTTTTTTGTGGATACGATTGAAAGTAAATGTAGTTGCTACACATAATAGACTTTAAAAAAAAAATAATATCCCTGTAAAGTGTAAAATGAAAGCAAGGCAAAAGTTTTGTTGGATAGAGTTTGGAAAGAAACTGCTGCCATGAGTGGAACGTCTACTACTACTTTTGTTCCCCATAGTCCCTGTGTGTTGTAAAGTAGCCACCGCTCCAAGCTCACTCCCGTGATGGTCTACAATCTCATGTTTAGTTTACTCATTTGTACTGAGATTGTAGTCCATCATGGGAGTGAGCTTGGAGCGGTGACTACTTTACAACACACACAGGGACCATGGGGAACAAAAGTAGCCACCCTCCAGATGGAAGGACCGTGTCCGCACCAATTCAGAGATGATTTGAGGATCTACAGCCGAGTGATACACAAATAAGATAGTGTTAATAGTTCAGGTACTTGAATGCATTTTCAGGTTTTTAACCCCTGAGTCACTTTAAGGCTGGATTTGCATTTTTGCTTGATGTGTTTTCCTTGACTTCAATAGAAAACACATCAAAACACATCTCAACGCATGCATCAAGGCATGTAAACACACCATGATGCATGTTGACATCCAATACAATGCATTGTACAAAGGCATATGCTTTGATCCACTTCCATTGGTTTCAGTTTAAAACTTAGGGGAAAAGTACACCCCATCCTCCCTCCCAAGCCCCCTGAACACACAGAACTAGCCCCACACCCCTTCCTTCCCCAGATGCATACTTACCTACTGTACTGCAATAAATGCAACCTCCCGCAATATCTTCATCCCAGATGATAAAAATCTAATGTTAGACTGCTTCCGGTAGGGAAGGATGCTTGAATGGGATGGACTTGAATGGGATACACCCATAAAGCAGAAGCTGGTTTACAGTGTGCATTAAAGCAAATCGGTTAATTTGCTCTGCGTGCATTAAGTAGGGGTTTGCTGTAATCACCTTGCTTAATTTTGTTTTAGCAGCTTGTTCGTTATCTTTTAGAGAGGTGTTTCTGGATGTTTATATTGGAGGCAGAGTTTCACTGGATTAGGGGTAAGGTTTAACAAATCTGGGTTTTTATGAGTGTTGGTATGTTAGCATATTGCTCTGTTATGGAGCCTTTTGTTCCATCTTGCTGCAAGCCTGGAAGGGACAACTGGAATGTGCAGTCAGCTAGACAATTCCCACATGTGGCTGTTTCCTAAAAACCTGGATTGACTCTTCCTTCACTTAATTTGCCAGCACCAATAATAGCTACCAGAAATATTTGGATGAAAAGTTAGGAATGCAATTGGAACAAATCAGCTGTTACAACATATGTGAATAGTATTGCACACAGCTGCATAATAATGCTACTGTTAAAAGTGCTTATAGGACGCTGCTTATCAGGAGCAATTAAAACACTGTAATACATCTTGAAACACTGGAACTAAACTCCATACATGCAGTCTACATACCTAAATCAGCATCATCCAGATTTGTCCATACACTTTCATGAGATATGTTCAGGCCCGTCTTTAATACTGATTGGACCCTGGGCAAGCATTTTCATGGGCCCTAAAAGGCAATAAAACTCACAGTAAAGTGCAGTGTGTATGAGTATATCACAAAAACTGAGGCTAGGTTCAGATATGGGCGATCCCGGGGCTGCTCGATTGTGCACAATTGCACACAGCGATTGCCGTGCGGCCCCATTGATTTCAATAGGGTTACAGCCACACAACAATCGCTGCAAAAAAGGTACACATGACACACGGCTTTTTTAGCCCTGATCGTATTTAATTGCACGGCCAGTATTGCGGTGGGAAACCTCACGATTCGCCTGGCGTGACTGGGGTGCCATTCAAAAATAATGGCACTGCCATTGCGATCAGCAGTGGTGGGCAATTATGTGACAAAACAGATGGCCACACGGTCACATTTTTGCCCACCACTGCCAATCACACTGGTGGTGCCATTGTGCACGATTGCCGCAGGTTCACGGATCGCCCAGGTGTGAATCTAGCCTGACAGTAATGTGCAGTGTGTATGAGTATATCACTAAGCATCACAGCAACAAGACTCACAGTAATGTGCAGTGTGTGAGTGTATAGCAGAGCTCCACAGGAATACTATGCATATTAACTTCCTGTTCACACCAATTGCGGTGCGTTCCAGAGCAGTAGCTGCTGGAACACAAAGCAATTGAACACCAAATTTCCCCCTTTGTTCTGGGGCGGGAGGGGGCATATGGTGCATTGAAGTCAATAGCACCGCAGCCACACCTCCGTCTGCAGTGCAATCGGACGCATGGCAAAACGTTCGCACTAGACCAGAATGCAGGCAATGTTTTGCCATGCATCCGATCGCAGTGCGTGTGGGGGCGTGGCTGCAGTGCCATTGACTTCAATGCACAGCCACGCCCCTCCCACCCCAGAACACGGGGAAATTTAGTGTGCAATTGCTGTGCGTTTCAGCAGCTACCGCTCTGGAACGCACCACAATTGGTGTGAATGGGCCCTAAAAGGTGTTTGAAATAAAAGTAAATATTATTTAAAAAATGATAGTTATGTACACACCGAGAAACATGAAATCATATTTTATCTAATATTACTAAGCCAATTAATTGTATTTCCTTCCACAGCATTTATTTATTTATATTTGTTATTTTTTAATACACACCTACAATAAACAGAAAAATAAAATCTATATTCAGTGTCGTAACTAGATACTTCAGGGCCCCACTGCAAGAAACCATGAAGAGCCCCCCCAAACCCCCCTCCGCCATGGGAAGGCACTATAAACAGGCACCGTGTGGTTAACAGGAAGGCTGCCGAGGTCCCTACCAAGCATGGGACCTCAGGCAGCCACTTCAGTTTAAAAATTTAGTGCCAGTGTTCTGTCGTGCGCATTAACAAGGAAACCGCCATTTATTTACAAAGAATTAGTTTGTAATCGTTAATTGTGACTGTTAATAATATGCCGTCCATGGCAGTACATGATGGATGGCATATTATTAACGGTCACAATTAACGATTTTAAACTAAATACTTTGTCAATTAATCCCGGTTTCCTCGATAATACTGGTCTGTGCGCACGCACAGATGCTGACGTTGGGAAATTCAGCTAGGTCAGCGTTCGCGACAGAACACCGGTATCTGTGCTTAGTATCGGGTATTTTCACAAGTAAGAGTACACGTGAAAATGCCCATTACTGGCACTGGTGCATCCCTACTTAAAAATATGATGTATTGCTGAGACTTGTAGTCCTGCATAGTTGATGCTATTCTGCATTGCTGTATAATCATTATACAGCTTTGCAGAATCCCACCAGCTAAGCAGGACTACAAGTCCCAGCAATTCATTATAATGAAAACCCCCCAGCTTCTCAGGCAAGTTCTGCAGGACCCCCTGTAATCCATCCCTCCCCCAACCCCCGCACCTCCCTTCCTGAAACAGACTCTTACCTTTCCCAGGTGTCTTCTCCTCACCATTCTCCTGGGCGCAGTGCAGGATAGCCTCGGCTCTCTGCTCTGCTGGGCACGTGCTGGCGGCTCCCCTGGGGCTCCGGGAGCTAGTCGGCCCGTCGCTCGTTTATGAGCCTTGCCCCCTCCTTCTCACTCCTCTCCCGGCAGAACACCAGCGTTGAGCGTGGGGGATCGACACCCCCCCTCCCTCCCGGCTGCGGTCTGTCGGGCAGGGTGAATGACAATGAATGGCCTGTCAATCTCCCAACCGACACTGCCGCGGCTCTTTTTTTCTCTGCTGTTGGGGGCAAAAGGGACATATGTTGTGGGCCCCTGTTATTTATAGGGCCCCGGGCAAATGCCCCTTTTGCCCTGCGGTAAAGACGGCCCTGGATATGTTTTACAATATTTGTGCTAAGCATCCTTCCCTACCTGAAAAAAAGTTAGCAAACAAACATAACATTTACAGGACTATTCACAGAAGGGTGAAGAGTTTGGAGAAGGCAGGAGAAGTGAACAATCTAGGACAACATAACTGAACTGGAAAGTGAGCTGAATTGGAGAATTTTCCAGCTCAGCTATGTTCTAAATTGTTCACTTCTTCAAACTCTTCACCCTTTAGTGAATAGCCCTGTTAGTAAGTTTCTAAAAAGAAACCATGCTTAAAGGAGCTATTCGTAAAGCATGGAAATTGGTATTCTACCATTTACAGACTCAAGCTTAAGGTGTTAGCTTCCACACAAAATTGACCTCCTGTTTACGAGTAGGAACCGGATCCAAAGGGTAGCCTTCTTATAGTGGTACATAGCCAGGGCCGGATTTCCCACAAGGCCAACTAAGGCCCGGCCTTGGGGCAGCAGGGAGTAGAGGGGCAGCAGGGTTGTGGCATTCCTATCTCCCAATGCCCAGGAGATGCAGTTCTGGGAGCCGGGCGGGTAGTTTTCTACATTTAGCCCTGCTTTGTGCAAGCAGGGCTAAATGTACAGTTGGGAAGCCGCCGCTTGTTTTGTACATGTGATCTCGGCGATGTCACTGAGATCACTTGTGTGCAGCCTGCAGGTCTGCTATTCTCCATGGGGCAGGTTTGCCGGGTAGGGGGGGGGGGGTGCATTGAGGAACCTGGCCTTGGGGGCAGCAGAGAGAGTAAATCTGGCCCTGTACACAGCGTTAGGAGGTGAGAATTCCCACCTTTATGATGTCACTGCCCATACAAGTAGAATGGGATTGAACTGAATAATGTAGCTTTTTTACTCAAAAGAAGAGTGTCACAAGAATCCAGGATTGCCACCCCATAGCCCTGCTGCCAATATAAATTGGTTCCCTATTAGACACCTAGTGGAACATGTTTTTGGTTTTTTTTATAGGGTGTCTGCCCGGACCTCAATGTGTACTAGTGTTAGGTACAATTACACTTATTACTAGTTCACTTAGTTTTGCAGAGGTGGATGAAGACATCTAAGAACAAGTTGGCTTCTCAGACTCTTATTTCCAATGGTATACATGCCGAGTACAAACTGAGAAGATGGCCTCTAAATAGACAAGCATGTCGCCTTTGAACTTGTCGCAATTCTGAGCAACCAAGTAGTCCAGGTCACAGCAAGCTTTTTGGGGCTCACCAGATGGAGAAGGAAGCACTAGCTCACCCCAGTGAACCTTTAGCCAGGTCTCTCGTACTGTAGTCATTTCAAAAGCTGCTAGGTAAGCCTCCACATCATCATTAAAACTCTATTTTCCAAACATTTGCTGACAAAGTGTGTAGCGTTGCCTTCTGCAGAGGGCTCTCTACTTCGGGCAACTTTTAGAACTTCCATGTCCTGTTCCTAACTTCTTATAGCCTGCCATTGAGCAGCAGTGTAGTAATGTCTTTATCAAATCCTCCATCCTGGACGTGAATGCACTGGTACTTTGAGCGCAGTTTTAAATTGGTGCCTGGCCCTTTACGTATTTTAATCAAGTCCTTCCCTGCTGTTCTTTTTAGGACACTGCCATCCTCCACCACATATGACAGTAGTCTTGCTTTTACTGTCTCTTGGAGAAGACTGCACGTGTTAGCAAGAGTCTACGAGGAAGGTCAGGTTTCAAATTGCTGCAAATAGCTTAATTGTACTTCCAGCATCCAAAGCTTGAACATTTCTAGGATAAAATAATTTTGTCAGTTTATCCACAGCAATGAATGATAACTCATAAATCTTAATCTATTTGACTCAAACTACACACCAAGTTTCGTTCTAGAAGGGAAGTTGAAACAAACAGAAATGTCCAGATCCTCAGCAACGGTGGTTCATACTTGTCAAAAGGTGCTGCAACACTGTATCTCTCCATAGAGCCAAGTGCTCAGTCTTCCCCAAGATTTCTTGAGGGTTTGAAAGAGCTCCTGCCTTCTCTAACATTACCAACTAGCAAATTCAATGTAAAAAGTTTATTTTTAGGGCTGGGAAATTAATGATTAATTCCTCGATTAATCGTTAAAATTCTTTTGATCGAAAATGAAAAGACTCACCTCTCCGCCTGCTTTCGGGTGTCCCATAGGAGATCATCGATGTCACCGCACCACGCTTCTGTCTTATCTTAAACTTATATATATGCACTCCATGTGGCTCTCCATGAACCCCCCCCCCATCTCGTTCCCAGAAATGTGCCCATTGACATTTACTGATATTATGTTGCAATCAGGCCCTTACATGAAATGGAATGGACAGATGCTGCTACTTCAAATATTAAGCTAATACTTATGTTTAAATCACCCTTAGGGCTTTGCTGTTTTACTATACTATGTAAATACATTTGTAATCCAGCACGTTATTATTCTGAGTTGCCCCACTCAAGCGGCGGCCATATTGAGTGGGGCACGTGAGATTAATAACGTGCTGGATTAGTGTGATCCTAGTTCATATTATTACTTCATTGCTGTTCTGTATGTGTATAGGCCAATGTAGTTGGATCTGTATGTGTGTTATCATTAATCGAAATGAATCAATTTAAAAAAAATTCGATTAATCAAACACGAAAATTTGAATCATTACCAGCCCTATTTCTTTTCTTTTAATATATTTCTATTATATTTATATAGTAAACATACTCATCCTTACCATTCCCAGCCACAGAAAGAACTTAAAGTCTATTGACTCTTGTGGAGTCATACACACACATAAGGGCTTGTTTGGGTGGAACTACAAGATGGCAAATGCGATTTAATGTTGAAAAATATAAGGTTATGCACATGGGAGTAAAGAACATGTGCGCAAACTACCACTAGGGGGTGCAACATTAGGGAAGTCAAACATGGAAAAAGACCTGGGGGTGCTCATAGATCACAGATTTGACAATAGTAAGCAATGCCAAGCAGCAGCCAGCAGAGCAAACCGGATACTGGCGTGCATTAAAAGTAGGATTGTAACAAGGGATAAAAGAGTAATACTACCCTGTATAAAACACTGGTTCGGTGATGCGGTGCAGTTTTGGTCACCAACTCTCAGAAGAGACGTAATCGAGCTGGAGAGAGTTCAGAGAAGGGCTACAAAATTAATTAAAGGGATAGAAGGCCTGAGTTACGAAGACCGCCTTCAGCAATTAAAATTATTCACTTTAGAAAAGAGGTGATTACAAGGAGACCTTATTGCAGTCTTCGAAATCATCAATGGGGATCGAAATATATGGAACAAACTGTTCAATCAGAAAACTGTATTGAGAACACAGGGACACAACAGGAGGTTGGAGGAAAGGGATTTCAGTCTCAGAAATCATAGGGGGGGGGGTTTACTGAGAGTAGTGAAATTGTGGAATTCCCTTCCACAGGCGGTAGTCTCCGCCGAGAGCAATGATAAATTCAAGAAACTTCTCAATGAGTTTCCTATTCCACTTGATATACAAAAATATGGGCAGTGTTAGAGTCAAAGAAATACAGATGCACAATCACACACACACACCTATACACACATAGGTTGAACTGGATGGACCATTGTCTTTATTCAAATAACAAATGTTTTTTCTTGTCTTTATTCAACCTTATCTACTATGTTACTAAATAACCTACCAATTGGGATTGGGAGGGAGCTAAAGCACCAGGAAGAAACCAAGACATATTATTATTATTATACAGGATTTATATAGCGCTAACAGTTTGCGCAGCGCTTTACAATATAAGGAAGACATTACAATCACAATACAATTCAAGACAAAATGGTAAGGAGGCCCCTGCCCGTGAGGGCTTACATTAGGGTTGCCACCTGTCCAGGATTCACCTGGACAGTCCGGGTTTTGAATGCTGTGTCCGGGTTCCATGGCAGCAGAGACCCGGACACAAAATGTCAGGCAAACAGGGGCAACCAAAATTAAGATAGGGGATACTGGCCCCGCACTGAAAATAGTCTCAACTGTGATATTTACATATGAATGGGTGACGCTATTTACATATGAATAAGCTACGGCTCATTCTCCCAAAAAAATGTCCGTGCGTTGCTAGTGTGTTTGGGTTTCCCTTGAAGAAAAGGTGGCAACCCTAGCTTACATATAACATGTAAATATAAAATACATGTTCAAAAAATAACCACTGGTGAACACAGGATCCCTGCAATACAAGAACCACAGTGCTAACTACTAAGCCACCATGCTGCTTGACTCTGGTGGCTATGGGCAATACACACAGTTCAGATTTAATCCAGTAAATATGGCTTCTTACAGCACTCACTGGCTGATCAGTGAATATTGTGACTCTCCTTGACAAAGCTCAGGAGACATTGCAGCCGAATATTGAGACATAGTTATAATGGATGTCAGGTCGGCTGACAAATTGAATGATTATGATTCATGTATTGTCACTAAGCTATCGCTTGTTATTTCCTTTACATAGGTCAGGGAAGTAATGTGCTTGATTGAGAGCAGGTAATATGATTTGTGCTGAGAGAGGAAAAGCGGAACACTTAATATCTTTATCCTCGTATGAATAGCAACCTCCATCATCCCACATTCATTTACGTAGCTCTGATTTTTTCCAGTGCTAGGACATTTGAGATAAAGACATAATGGCTGTTAAGTTATAGACAATGACACATTGTTAGGCCAGTGATCGTTCCCTGCAGAGTCAGGATTGAGAGAGTCAGGCAACATGCAGGATCCGTATCCCTAAATGCCCAATCAGAACTAATCTTTTACTAATCTTATTTTGAAACCATTCATTTTGAATTGAGAAAGCTGGTCGGATGACAAGAGAAATGTCTTCCAGAAAAATACAGCAAGTCCAGTTGCCTTGATTTATTTTTTACAGATATGAATATCAGCTATTTCTGATGTCCCGTAGAGGGTGATATTGTGTGCCTAAGACAAACAGAGGTGCTCATTGTCGTATAGGAAGGGCCTTCACCTCCTATCATGCTCAGGTGAAGATGATGCCATCTTGTTCAAGCATGGTTAGATATCTCCCTTGCTATAGTTTTTAGTCTGTGCCCAGCCAAAATGTACCTATAGACAGGAGATGTATTGCTGAATGGGAAAACAATCTGATGTCTTATTCTTCCCCGAGCTGGCTGCTGTTTCCAGCAAGTAACATAACCTTTCTCAATCTCTATTCACTCCACTAGCATGAAGAGGAACATTTGGCTTAGCAGGAAGTATAAATGGACTACAAAATGCGGTGTACTTGTACGCCATTGATAACTACATGTCCCTTTGCCACAGTGGCTGGCGGGACTTGTATTCTCTTTAGTCACAGAGCTTGGCACCCTGAATATGGGTGTAGCGTGAAACATGGTATTAAATGTAAACTTTTAATGGCAATAATGAAAGTGGGGTCCTCTCCTCAATGCCTTAGTCAACATTTAAAAATAATCTCTGGAGAAACTTTGCTGATCAGTCAGAGAATTTCAAAAATGAAATAAAATGATTGTCAACAAAAGATTAAATTACTCAGTAGCAACATATAAAAGGGCCAACTCATATGCATGCATTGCTGTAATACGTGCTTTACTTTTTACTGCAATGCACTTTAAAAAACACACGTGGTGCATTGCTTATTGCACTATAAGGCCCCATTCACACCTAGGCGTATTGTAATATGTGCGTCTGTCGCACGACCGTCGCGCGGTTTTTTTAACGCGGTTCGCGGTAAAAAAGTTGCGCGACCGTCGCGCGATTCCGAAGGCTACTTGGCTGTATCCCAATGGAAAACGCCCTACAAAAAGGCCCAAAGTAGTCCCGGGACCTTTTCAGGCGTGGGCCGTTTTGTAGGGCGTTAGGGATGGGCGGAAATACGGCAAGGTGGGAACGAGGGCATTGACTACATTGCAATTTATATTTTTGACCGTTTTGTAGAGCGTTCGTCGAGCGTAGAACGCGCTACAAAACGGTCAGGTGTGAACGAGGGCTGAGGCCTCAGTCACACTGCTAAGAGCCGCCCCGTACAGATCCTGTTCTTCTCAATGGGAGTACGCCGTCGTACGCTCACCCGAGCTGCACATCCGTGCGGGTGCGGGTGTCTGTGCTCGGATGCAGACAGGATAGCAGTGTGAATGAGGCCTTCAGGGCTTGCATGGATGGGCTTTTTTCATGTCAGAACTGCTTCTCTGCCCTATACAAGACTCTGTGGATACAAAAGCAGCTAAAAGCAAATACAGGTCAGAAGTAGGTCAGCTGCTGGTCAAATGAACCTGTCAATGAGTTTGGAATAATCTCAGAAGTGTCTGAAACTGATGTCAAAAGCAAGTCGTATGTGCCTAAAGCACATTGACACAGTACAGTAGCTGGCCATGCACCCACACTGCAAGACACTAGAACATGCATGCCATGCACTGGGGTTGGCTGATTAGAAGAAAAAAAAGCATTATGGCCTTTGGGTTGCCTTAAGTCAGTGTGCATTGACAACAACTAAAGAAAACCTCAAAAGCTAAGCACCAATATAATTTTTAAGGAACATTGGCTGCCTGTCTCCTGGGATATGTCCAGCCCTGCATTAACCAATGTGCACAATCCAACACATCTGTCTGAATATACCAAAGAAATTATTATTTTTTTGGATTTAATTTTTTTAGCTATATATGTTAAAGAAACCAGCTTGATATATAGTTGGTAATTGTATATGTACATGGAGCAGATGTATTGAGAGCGCTACTACTGTTTAAAATTCACTCACGTTTTTAGATGTCACTGAGTCTCAGGAAGAAATCCTCTGTAATCGCTATGCACCCAGGCCCGGATTTCCCACAAGGCCACCGAGGCCCGGCCTTGGGGCGGTAATGTGGAATCAAGTGATGTTCAGACCTCGTATCCAGGCTTGACAAAGAGGCAGTGGCCTTGAAACGCGTATCTACCGAACACACTGAGCACTACCTATAGAGACGACTCTGAACATCACTTGATTCCACATTACCGTGGCATTTCAGCATCAGCTTGTGGCCTCCAGATTAAACCGATCCGCTGACATCTATTCAGCGCACATCTCACATTGCTGTTGCGGCTCAGCCTGGCCAGCTGAGTCTGCACAGCTCCCAATATTGTCACACTTGGTCCATCTAGGCATTCACCTACTCACCCCACTGTCATTTCACCCTGTATCCTGGCCAAATACTACGTTGTGCATAGCGATTACAGAGGATTTCTTCCTGAGACACAGTGACATCTAAAAACGTGAGTGAATTTTAAACAGTTACAGTAGTAGCGCTCTCAATACATCTGCTTGTGGTTGCTCCATACAGGGCTCCTCACCCTGTTGTCCATAGAGCTTGCACACTGTCTTTTAGCCCTTTGATGCCCACACCTCTAGAAGTGGTTACTCCGGGTAGTGCGCTTTTCCATTTTTTATTGTTTTTAGTATATGTACATGAGGCATTTCAAATTACATATGCAGGCTCTGCTTCCTTCTCTGCAGTGCTACCCAATATTTGTGCTTTACAGCCCCTTCAATGCAAGTCTATGGGTCAACCAACTCACTGAAAAAAGTTCTCGAAATGTGTGAACAATACCTCAGCAGCTGTTAAAGGCAAATATATTATGCAATAATTACTA
This sequence comes from Nanorana parkeri, assembly GCF_000935625.1. Classification (NCBI taxonomy): domain Eukaryota; kingdom Metazoa; phylum Chordata; class Amphibia; order Anura; family Dicroglossidae; genus Nanorana; species Nanorana parkeri. The sequence continues at coordinate 642,533 of NW_017306539.1, forward strand.
TAATAGCATAAATATGCACTAAGTAAAAAACACATGGGGGGAATTTATAAGAACTGGAGCAGACAGAATCTGGAGCAGTTGCCCATAGCAACCTATCAGCTTCTCTCTTTAGGTTGTTCAGGTCAGTTGAAAATGAAAGAGAGAATCTGATTGGTAATTATGCTCCAGATTCTGTCTGCTCCAGTTTCAATAAATTCCCCTCATTATTCTTTGCCTTTAAACTGTCCTGTGTAGTTTAGTCCTTGGCAACGACTCCTTGACTGGTTTATGAAATTCTTGATAAAATTCAATGAAAAAGCACTAATCACCAATAAATACTAACTTAAAAGACCCCTAGAAGATCAATTAAAACTGCTGGGAGTGATACTCAGATGTAGTTCACACACAGCCCTGCAGTGCGGCAGGAGGCCTGCAGATAAAGCAAAAGGGAGCTGAATGATGCAGCGAGGGTACAGAGCCGGGTCAGGAGGAAGACATGTGAAGAAAAGCTGGAGAAAAATGCCACCTGCAGGACTGGAGGGCACGGAGGTGCCCGGAGACAATACGCACGACCGCCTTGGAATACTTTGCACTGCGTTTAATGTATCTGCATGTATAAATGGAATAAAGCAGTTCAGAAAATAATAGATGAATATTTGGTTGATAAATGGACAGATGCCAAATCTTTGTACAAATGCCTTAATCCTGTCTTGGTGATACAACTAGATCTCTTTGTGATGATGCATGTATATGGGGCTTTGATGTCCCTTCCCCAGCCTCTAAGCAGCTTGGAGTATGGTTCCTCTGTTTATGGAAGTCAGGAGTTGCCAGTTCCCAACAAAATACAAATGTACTAACTGTTTTACTTGCTAATTGATTTCATTATGTTCAACCAATCTATTGCCCCCACCAGATAGCATGACCAGGCCTTGGACCTTTAGCACCACAGCTTAGTCCAGTATACACTCGTAACCTGCTGATTGGACAGTGAAGTCAGCAGCAATGACAGCCTCCATTACTCTCAGAACAGATTGAGTTTAAGTCCCAATTTGTATGTTAAAGCTCCCGTCCCATTGGGGCCTCCAGGTAGCTCTAACAGGGGGCCTGTGTATGTTAGAAGAACCATCTGAATCTGGTAGAAGTACCCCATGTGTACGTACATTAGAAGAAGCATCTCAGTATGTTAGAAGTACCCTTGTGTACATTAGAAGAACTATCTGAGCCTGATAGAGGTACCCCCTGTGCATGTTAGAAGAACCATTTAAAGCTGGTAGAAGTACCCCATGTGTACAGTAGAAGAACCATCTTAGCATGTTAGAAATACCCCCTGTTTGTACATTAGAAGAACCCTCTGAGTATGTTAGAAGTACCCCTTGTGTACATTAGAAGAACTATCTGAGTATGTTAGAAGTACCCCTTGTGAACCTTAGAAGAACCATCTGGGTCTGATAGAAGTGCCTCCTGTGTATGTAAGAAGAACCATTTGAGCCTGGTAGAAGTACCTCCTGTGTATGTTAGAAGAACCATCCTAATATGTTAGAAGTACCCCTTGTGTACACTAGAAGAACCATCCTAGTATGTCAGAAGTGCCCCCTGTGTACATCAGAAGAACCATCTGAGTATGTTAGAAGTGCCCCCTGTGCACATTAGAAGAACCATCTGAGCCTGGTAGAAGTGCCCCCTGTGTATGTTGAAAGTACCCCCTGAACTTGTTGGACGTACTCCCTCTGTATGTTAGAAGAACCGTCTAAGCCTGGTAAATCCCCCAAGTGTATGGTAAAAGTGCCATATGAGCCAGTTAGAATGACCCCCTCTGTATGTTATAAGTACAGCTAGAGTTTGGTAGACATACCCTTTGGGTAAACATACCTCCGGCTGAGAAACCCTGGTGTGAGCTAGACTACATGAGCAACCCACATAACTGATTGCTGCCATGACCACCATCATTAAATCATGTACACATTCAGGCTGGACTCATCCATTTATCGTGCTAGGCATTCGTGTTACTTATTGCTAACCTATGTTTATTTTTTCCGCGTCACTGACTGTTCATCTATCAGCGATATTTGCATGCAGTCACCCTGGAGTCACACATTAGTCTGCCAGTAATACAAAATACAGAAAAATACATCTGAAAATCTGCTCTAACGATATTAATGACCCCATTAGTAATTCATTTTATGGAGCAAACATTGTGTGGCCCTTCCAGCTGTGTCAACAAATTTCATAGCTGTGTGTCAGGGAATAAAATCCATATTTTACACTTTCATCATAAATATACAGTATGTGCCCTTTTCCTACAGAGCACATAAGTAATGCTAACACTCAATTTAATGAATATTGATAGCTATATGTGTAGATATGGATATATAGATAGATAGATAGATAGATAGATAGATAGATAGATAGATAGATAGATAAATAATAAAGAATAGATAGATAGATAGATATATAGATAGATAGATAGATAGATAGATAGATAGATAGATAGATAGATAGATAGATAGATAGATATATAGATAGATAGATAGATAGATAGATAGATAGATAGATAGATAGATAGATAGATGAGATTACATAATAAAATAAGATAAAAAACACTTATCCTGATGAAAATTGCAGACAGAAATGTATATAGAGAATGTATTAGATAAAACTAGCTGACTGTGGATCATATGCATTTCCATCTGCACTCAATACACACATTTTCACTCACAACTCCTCCACTTCCCCTTGCCTTCAATGTACTGGCAGGTTCACTTTAATGTTTTTACCTTACTGACCCATACACCAGGATTGTGAGAAGGAGCAGTGAAGCATAACTATTAGGTAACACTGTTACCTGAGAGTGTAATGGTCTAATGAGAAAATATGGCTGCCCCTATAACATAATTATTATATTTATAGGATTGTATCTTTGATATACAGTATGGACAGCAAGCTGTCATTTGCAAGCCCGTACCTGTATTTTCTTTCCAGAGCATCCCAGCAACCATGAACCCAGGGGCTGACTTTTAGCCCAGGGGGCAAGTACAACCCAGAGGCCCATGGTGCGGCAACTTGGCCCCCCTTCCGCTCTGCCTCTTCCCCCGCTTTCTCCCCGCCCCTGTCTGCCACTTTTGCCATCCCTGTAACAGTGGTGTGAATGTATTTATCGGTTTAGGAAATGTAAAGCAGACTGGTAGTGGAGGGATGCCATGTCAGGGCTGTGCATCTGCATGACTGCTGCGACCCTGGTAGTTCTGCCACTAACTCAGAAATACATTGTACAGCATTGCAGAATGGCATTGGCTATAGTGAATTACAATTCCAAGCAATACATTACACAACAATGCAGAATACCATCAGCTATAGCGGACTATAAATCCCAGCAATAATGACTACCAACAGCTATAGAGAACTACAATTCCCAGCAATACCATTATACAGCAATGCAGAACAGCATCAGCTATAGAGGACTACAAGTCCCAGCAATAGTACATTATAGCTGGTGGAATTCCGCATTGCGCTGTATAATGTATTATTGCTGGGATTTATAGTCCGCTATAGCTGATGGTATTCTGCATTGTGCTGTATAATGTATTATTGCTGGGATTTATAGTCCGCTATAGCTGATGGTATTCTGCATTGTGCTGTATAATGTATTATTGCTGGGATTTATAGTCCGCTATAGCTGATGGTATTCTGCATTGTGCTGTATAATGTATTATTGCTGGGATTTATAGTCCGCTATAGCTGATGGTATTCTGCATTGTGCTGTATAATGTATTATTGCTGGGATTTATAGTCCGCTATAGCTGATGGTATTCTGCATTGTGCTGTATAATGTATTATTGCTGGGATTTATAGTCCGCTATAGCTGATGGTATTCTGCATTGTGCTGTATAATGTATTATTGCTGGGATTTATAGTCCGCTATAGCTGATGGTATTCTGCATTGTGCTGTATAATGTATTATTGCTGGGATTTATAGTCCGCTATAGCTGATGGTATTCTGCATTGTGCTGTATAATGTATTATTGCTGGGATTTATAGTCCGCTATAGCTGATGGTATTCTGCATTGTGCTGTATAATGTATTATTGCTGGGATTTGTAGTCCTCTATAGCCGGTGCCATTTTGCATTGATTGCTATATAATTTTACACTTTCCATTTCACTATATTGCACACCACGCTTTTTTACCCCCATATTTCCACCGCTCCAAGCTTGGTGGCACCGGCCGGGGGTCAAGGGGCCGTTCGCAGTGGCATCAGAGAGGCCCGGGGGGCAATTGCCACCCTGCTCCCCAGGCCCAGTCCGCCCCTACATGAACCCCTGGCGCAGTTAAGCTGTTTGCAGTAATGACAGGTTTGCTGTAAAAATCCACTCCTAAATAACCAAACGGGGAATGTTTACTGCATGAAGCACTAAATCGGGGGTGTTTTTCTACCTCCATATATTAACAGTGACATATGAAATTGCTATAATGCTTGCAAACATTTAAATAAAAGCTCCCAGGACACTTTGCTGCCAGGGCGCCCGAATATATCATGTTCAATTACTGTCTCCTTTGTGAATGACTGTACCTGCCAGAACATTTGTAACTATTCTATTCAACCACCCTTGTAGTTCACACACCTGCTGCACTGCGTAGATAGCAGATAGCCACATTTCGAACACCGGAGCCTGTAGGCACACAACTGTTGGCGCTCCAGAACAATAAATCTGTGCTGATTTCCCTTTCAACATCTTCTGGTTTACTGGTCCTTATAAGCTGATAATACTGTCACTGTTTGTAAATAGACTTATTTGGGATTACTTATCATGGGAAAAATATATGTGAACAGAGACTATGCAAGAAAAAGTGGCGTCGGTGAGCTGGGCGGGAGTAAAGAATTACCAGCACACCAATGGGTAGTGTGTGAACACTCTTTCTTCTTTAATCACGCATAATGCCACATCTCCAAGCGCAACGTTTTGGGGCTGCGCAGGGTCCCCTTCATAAGGCTTAACATGACATGAAATGTTGCGCATGAAGGTATGACATTATGCGTGATTAAAGAAGAAGATTGGTGTGCTGGTGATTCTTTACTACTGCTTACATATTTTCGGAGACATCTGCGATCACTACAGCACCCATCTACATAATAGGGGTATCTGGTAAGGTGTGTGGTGGTATCCCCATGGACAATTTTGAGCTGGGCGGGACACCGGACAAAGCCACTGACAGCGCAGTCAGGCGTCGCCATCCCCTTCCCTGAACCCAAATCAGCACAACAATGCAAGCCCACCCTCTCTGACAGCATCAACGTCCCACTCGTGGGACGTTGATGACAGCACCTTAGGCGGCGAAAACCTTAGGTACACCCTTCGTATCAATTTGATGCCATTGACAAAAGCTCAAAGCCTGTCAACACAGGTCCTTAAAGATCAGTGCGCTGGCGTGTTCCCTGTAAAGTAATGAATTATGTTGCTTACGGGATCAATATTACAAAAAATGTTGTATTTTGATAATTGTATGGAGTTGAATTCATATAATGGTGGTAATGGATATCAGTTTCCTTTTCTATGCCATTGGTTATATTTTCTCTATGTTTGCCCGCAGACCAACCTGACCAGCAAAAGTGACATCGGTTGGGACAAACTATAATATGCACCCCTGGTGTAACATAGCTTGTCCCAACCCCTGTCACTTTCTCTGAACAGCCTGGCCTTTGTGTATGAGATGTGGATGCGGGTCAAACTTGAATTGTGAATTTTCAGGTGAATTTGTAGTTGGCTAATTTAGGCACTGGCCCTGCACAGCCTTTGACCCTTTGGTTACAGCAATTTGGTCACTCCAATGATTCCCTTGGTGGTGCCTTTTTTTTTATTTTACTACTACGCAATCCATATTCAGGGAGAATCCCCCAACTCCCATCTGCAAGACCGGATCCCTTCAATCTCGCACAGCACAACCACGAAGAGATTGCAGACAAAGCACAGGGACGGGAAGCAGAATGATCTCCCCCATCTTCTTCATTCTCCTCCACTACAATTGCAATCAAAGTAACCTGATATGTTTCCAAGGACATAACCAAAGCCATAGCAGAACATGCAACTGCTATGTGGCTCAGACATGCAGGGGGCCCCCAGAGCTGTCTGGCTACTCAATGATGTATATACAGTAAGTAGCAATAACATTTGGATGAAATAAATGTATATAAAGTTTGGGAACTTCCTTACAATTGTTATTCTGTATTACTATAACAACTGCTTTTGAGATGGAGATCAGAGAGACAGAGGACCCCTTTAATTGTTTTTCTATGGGGCTCCATATACAGTTACTGCCCTTTATGTTGTGTTATATGATTGTATTCTGCGGCTGTAAAATGTCTTTGTTACAAAAGTACACTAAAGCCTCAATAAAAATGTATTAAACAGAAATCAGAAGATTTTAGTAACTAAGAAGCATGATTTGCAGTTCATCGTGCGGTCGCCTGTGTTGTAGCTGGCAGGGACCGTACAGCAGAGCTGCGCTGTGTCTGGGAGAAGCCGTGATGATGATGATGATGATGATGAGCTGGCAGGCGGCCAGCCTAGTGGAGCAGCTCATATTACAGCCTGGGCCAGCTTCACTCACATCAGGGCTGACATCAGATGAATCTTGGAAAGTCTCTGCTTCCTGCACAGAGTTCACCAGCTCAGCCAGAAAGTTTTTTTTTTCTTTTTCCCTTCCCCTCTCTCCTTCTGTCTTGTTTACGTAGAGCTGAACTTCCTCTGTCAGACTCCTGCCTCTCTTCACATAAAAGACGGCAGAAGCGTCTAGTCCCTGCCGATGGAAAGGAGACCCTCTGCCTGGGCTAAAAGGACCCTGAACACTCATTCCTGGCCTGAATCCTGATCATCCACCTCCGCCTACTGCTAACAAGTGAGTTGACGCAATGCTTATATTTCCAAAAACTGCAGTAAAAGTTTAGCAGACATAGTTAAGGTTGACTGTGGACCTGATGTGTCATCAAAAATGACTGGGAGGGAGCAAAACATCTGTCCAATGCGTGAATGACTGGTGTACTGCTGGGACTTTTTGTTCAGTTAACGGGTAAGTGCAGCATAGCATAACAAGGGCCTCTCTCCACTTTCTATGGAAAAGGCAACCACTGGCTATTACTCACAAAGAGATTTTCCAACATGCTAGAAAACTTCTTAGTGATCTCTTCCAGCATGTCTTCAGGGTGGATTGTTGGAGGAGGCGCACACATCAGCTGTTTGTTTTTGACAGGTTGTGTATGGCCAGCCCAAGTCACTCTGCAGCACTCCAGCACCTGTAGAGCTACACGTTTCCCGGCCAAAGTCACCCTGCAGAACCCTGACCCTTGTAGAACTACATGTTTCCCAGCCCAAGTCACTCTGCAGCACCCCGGACCTTGAGGAGCTACACATTTCCCAGCCCAAAACTTTGCAGCACCCCGACCCTTGTAGAACTACACGTTTCCTAGCCCAAGTCACTCTGTAGCACCCTGGCCTTTCCAGAGCTACATGTTCCCCAGCCCGAGTCACTCTGCAGCACCCCGACCCTTGTAGAACTACATTTTCCAGCCAAAGTCACTCTGCGGACCCCTGACCCTTGTAGAACTACAAGGTTCCCAGCCAAAGTCACTCTGCGGACCCCTGACCCTTGCAGAGCTACACGTCTCCCAGCCAAAGTCACTCTGCGGACCCCTGACCCTTGTAGAACTACAAGGTTCCACTTCCCAGCCAAAGTCACTCTGCGGACCCCTGACCCTTGCAGAGCTACACGTCTCCCAGCCGAAGTCACTCTGCAGCACCCTAATCTTTGAAGAGCTACACATTTCCCAGCCCAAGTGACTCTGCGGCTCCCCAACCCTTGTAGAACTACATTTTCCAGCCAAAGTCACTCTGCGAACCCCTGACCCTTGCAGAGCTACACGTCTCCCAGCCAAAGTCACTCTGCAGCACCCTAATCTTTGAAGAGCTACACATTTCCCAGCCCAAGTGACTCTGCGGCTCCCCAACCCTTGCAGAACTACATTTTCCAGCCAAAGTCACTCTGCGGACCCCTGACCCTTGTAGAACTACACGTCTCCCGCCCCAAGTCGCTCTGCAGCACCCCAATCCTTGTAGAACTACAAGTTTCCCAGCACAAGTCACTCTGCAGCACCCCAATCCTTGTAGAACTACAAGTTTTCCAGCACAAGTCACTCTGCGGACCCCTGACCCTTGTAGAACTACACGTCTCCCAGCCCAAGTAATTCTGCGGACCCCTGACCCTTGTAGAGCTACACGTCTCCCAGCCCAAGTCACTCTGCAGCACCCCAATCCTTGTAGAACTATAAGTTTCCCAGCCCAAGTCACTCTGCAACACCCCAATCCTTGTAGAACTATAAGTTTCCCAGCCCAAGTCACTATGCAACACCCCAATCCTTGTAGAACTATAAGTTTCCCAGCCCAAGTCACTCTGTGGCACCCCAACCCATGCAGAACTACACGTTTTCCAGTTCAAGTCTTTCCCAACCTTGCTGGAAATTTTAGTTGGATAACGAATGTGAGATTTATATTTTTGGGGATAGTCAACCTTACAGAATAATGAATCCGCCTTTCATAGAACCTCTAGCAGTAACTTTAAACTTCACAGTGTCCTGTTAGTAAATATGCTCTGTGTCAAATGCAGACGTCACCTTTAGTGAAAACCACTTGTCAAAACAACCAGCTGAGTCACAAATAAATGTATCTTATTTGTGTATCACTCGGCTGCAGATCCTGAAATCATCTCTGAATTGGGGCTGACAGTGTCCTTCCTTTGGAGGGTGGCAACTTTTCTTCCCCATGGTCCCTGTGTGTTGTCCTGTGATGGACTACAATCTCAATACAAATTAGTAAACTAAACATGAGGTTGTAGTCCATCCCGGGAGCGAGCTTGAAGGAAAAGTTTGCTTTAAAGTAGCTCTGAATGACCTTTAGTTTGCCAAACCACTGTGTATCATACACAATTGTCATAAAAATTAAAAAAACTTGTTTTTGACTTTTTTTTTACCCTCTCAGTGCTGCTGATCTCCTGCAGCATGTACTCCATCGATTGCATGGAATTAGTCAGGTGATGGTGAACACAGTGGGCCATGCAACCTGCTTGTGTAATGTGTGTTAAAACAGTCTATTGTAGTCTATATTGCAAGCCCATGTGACAAGGTGACAATGCAGGAGCACAGTTGAGAGACAGAGAAAAAATGTTGTCACTCTACAACGCTTAAAAGGGGGTGGGGCTAAATTCAGCTGTACAGGGAAAGATCAATGACATTAGCATAAGGATCCCACCACTTTGCTTATGTTCATCTGGGGGGGTTAACAATCCCCCGGCCCGCAGGTGATTGGGCGGATGTCCCCATGGTACTTCTAGGTTTGGAGACGTTTAGATTCAGACCGGGTTCTATCCACACCTGAGCTCATCCCTGATGTTGAAAAACAAAGAAGGAACCAAGGCAAAATATAAACAGATTTAACAGCTTATAAATGTATCCAAAGCCCAAACTTTGGAAAGCTCTCTTCTCACTTCCTGTTGTGTCAACAGGACAGGAAGTGAAGGAAAATCTCCCCAACGAGACACAAAGTGCAAAAAAAAAAGGGTTTTAGGGGTTCTAACAATTCCTTTCTCCATCCAAAAGGAAGAATTATATTTTAAAGCTATACTTTAAAATATAATCCTCCTGGTAATCCTCTCCACATTCCCTTCTCTTCTATAACACAAGAAACATTTGATGTAGTGCTCTAGTGAACTGTCAGCTGTAGGTGGCCGGCTGACCCATGTTCTAGGATGAAAAGTGAGTGGTGGGTGTGCGCTGTACACTATAAACAGAAAGATGGTGACTCCCAATCCCGGGATATAGAAGGTGGGACGTAGATGTGCGCTGTACACTATAAACAGATAGATGGTGACTAGCAATCCCGGGATATAGAAGGTGGGAGGTAGATGTGCGCTGTACACTATAAACAGATAGATGGTGACTCGCAATCCCGGGATATAGAAGGTGGGAGGTAGATGTGCGCTGTAATCTATAAACAGAGAGATGGTGACTCCCAATCCCGGGATATAGAAGGTGGGAGGTAGATGTGCGCTGTACACTATAAACAGATAGATGGTGACTAGCAATCCCGGGATATAGAAGGTGGGAGGTAGATGTGCGCTGTAATCTATAAACAGATAGATGGTGACTAGCAATCCCGGGATATAGAAGGTGGGAGGTAGATGTGCGCTGTACACTATAAACACATAGATGGTGACTAGCAATCCCGGGATATAGAAGGTGGGAGGTCGATGAATCAATTCACTGACGAGGGGCAGTAAGCGGTGGGAGGTAGATTGGGCAACAGAGATCCTAGAAAGAGGTGGGAGGTAGATAAGAATACATTATAGTAGAAGATCCCTCCTGGTGACCGGCCCGCTAATACAGCTTTCATGTCTGCTTCCCTGCAAGTTCCAGTGTGAAAAAAATGAACGGAGTTGTAAAGTCCCAGCACATCCTCTCCTGTTATGACATCAGCATTGTAATAGGAATACATACTAGACTTTCATAATGCAATCAAAGCTTACTTGGAAAAACCCCTCTTACGTAGTGAGTGCTGCCTTCCACCTACCCATCTCTATCACCAACTTCCTGGATTCCCAGAGTGCTTTATGTCTCCTTCCCTTCTGCTTGATATGATGCAATCTCCATTTCTAAAGACTACATATCCCATCATGCATTTTCTCTAGCAAGCAATAATAATGTTACATTATTCAGATGCTGAATTGTAGTTCGGAAGGCAGACTGGGCTGAGTGAAATTGTGTCAGTGCATTGAGGAAGTAAGGACCTCAATTTGACCTGCTATTAGCCTCTTGAAATCCCCTGTACAGCAGAGCTCAGACTCGGAGCAGGTGAAGCAGCATAATGAGCCAGTACGAGCCAGGTTGTGCTGCAGTGCTTATGTGCGAACAAGGTGCAAGTTGATAGGAGGAGAGAGCAGAGTGACAGAGACATACACTCATCAGTCTGCTGCTTCTCCTCTCAATGTCCAGTCATTGTCTGGGGGTGGGGGCGAGACCTGTAGGTGTCACTTAACTACAGCAGAGAAAAATCAGGTTTTCTGCCCTGGCAGACAGGACTGTGCTGTGCGGCAGAACTGTGTAAAACTCAGGACTGGATAGACATATATACAAATCCTCATACAGTGAGGTAAATAATTATTTGATCCCCTGCAGATTTTGTAGGTTTGCCCACGTACAGAGAAATGAAAGGTCTATCATTTTTATCCTAGGTTTATTTTAAATGATAGAGACAGAAAATCAACCAAACATCCAGAAATAACACCTGATACAAATTATACATTTAGTAGCAGTTCGGTGAGTAAAATAAGTATTTGATCCCCTACCAACGAACAAAAATTCTGGCTCCTCCCACAGACTGGCTATGTGATGCACAGATTAGCCCGGTCAATTTAAGAAGGGGATCCTAATGACAACTCGTTATGTATATAAAAGACACCTGTCCTCAGAATCTCTTCCATTCAATATCGTCCGATTTTCGTATGCGATCGCGTTTTCGGCCGATATTCGTAAGGTTGATGGGCAGTGTACAACCTCAAATACTGTACAATCGATCGACTTTTGACTAACCAGCAGATTAGAAAACTTCGGTCGATCGTGCAATTTCCGCAAGGTTTGTGTCGTTTCCTTACGTCAAAATTCGTACGATTTACACAGCTCATGCGCAGACGAAAATACGTGCGGTCGATTACCGCAATTCGTCCAGGTGCTTTCTTCTAATTACTGCTGATTGAACCTTACGATAAACGAGGCAGGATGGGGCCGCCGTACGAACATCGTACAACGGTTGGATCATTGGCGAAAAGTTTTGTCCGATGATCGCAAGGTGTATGGGCAGCTTTAGGGACAAGATTGTAGACCTGCACAAGACTGGAATGGGCTACAAGACTATCAGCAAGAAGCTTGGTGAGACGGAAACAACTGTGGGAGCGATTATTCGAATAAGAATACAAAATAACCATCAATCGCCCTCGGTCTGGAGCTCCATGCAAGTTTTCGCCTCATGGGGTAAGGATGATCATGAGAAAAGTGAGGGATCAGCTCAGAACTCAGCGGGAGGAGCTTGTGAATGATCTCAAGGCAGCTGGGACCACAGTCACCAAACAAACCATTGGTAACACAATACACTGCTATGGATGGAGATCCTGCAGCGCCCGCAAGGTCCCCCTCCTCAAGAAGGCACTGTACAGGCCCGTCTGAAGTTTGAACATCTAAATGATTCAGAGAAGGATTGGGAGAAAGTGCTGCGGTCAGATGAGACCAAAATTGAGCTCTTTGGCAGTAACTCAACTCGCTGTGTTTGAAAGAAGAAAAATGCTGACTATGACCCCATCCCTACAGTCAGAACACCATCCCTACAGTCAAGTACGGAGGTGGAAACATTATGTTTTTCTCTGATAAAGGTACAGGCCAACTTTGCCGCATTGAGGGGCCAATGGACAGGGCGATGCATTGTAAAATCTTGGATGAGAACTTCCTTCCCTCAGCCAGAACACTGAAGATGGGTTGTGGATGTATTTTTCAGCATGACAATGACCCAAAACATACCACCAAGGCAACAAAGCCGTGGCCCAAGAATAAGCACATTAAGGCCATGGAGTGGCCCAGCCAGTCTCCAGACCTTCATCCTATAGAACATTTATGGAGGGAGCTGAAACTTTGAGGTACCAAGCGACAGCCAAGAAACCTTAAGGATTTAGAGAAGATCTGTAAAGGGACATAGTTACATAGTTACATAGTATTTGAGGTTGAATAAAGACATTAGTCCATCAAGTCCAACCTATTAGGATCTCATTCTAGGAGTACCTGTATCCCTGTATATTACGGTCCCTTAAGAAATCGTCCAAAAGTTTCTTGAACAATTCCACATTATTTGCTGAAATCACCGCCTGTGGCAGTGAGTTCCAGACCCTAACTGATCTTACTGTGAAGAACCCCCTTCGCCCCTTGTGCTGGAATTTTTTTTCCACCAATTTTAGGTGGTGGCCTCTAGTTTTTGTAATGGAGTTAATTTTAAACAGTTTATCGCTAATGTTGCTACCACCATTGAACATTTTGTACATGGAGATCATATCCCCCCTTAATCTCCTCACCTCCGATGTGAACATGTTTAAATTTAGTAGCCTTGTCTCGTAGCTCTGGTCCTCCATACCAATCCAAACCAATTAGTTTGGTTGCCCTCCGCTGGACTTTTTCCAACTCAAGGACATCTTTTCTTAGTACTGGTGACCAGAACTGGACCGCGTACCCCAGATGAGGTCGAACCAATGATCTATAAAGTGGCAAAAAGTGGCAGGGACTTGTCCCTGCAATACATCCCCTTTTTAATACAGGACAAAACCCTGCTAGCTTTGTTTACAGCAGCCTGGCACTGCAAGCTACCTTTCAGTTTGTGGTCTACAATGACCCCCAAATCCTTCTCCATTTCTGACTTCCCCAGCAGCATACCCATAATTGTATAACCCATTTGTTTATTTTTATGTCCAAAGTGCATTACTTTGCATTTATCGACATTAAACCTCATCTGCCACATAAATGCCCGCTCCCCTATTTTATCCAGGTCCTCCTGTAATGTTATAATGTCTAAGTCCGTGTCGATTACCCTCCCAATTTTGGTGTCCTCTGCAAACAGGGAAATTTCGCTGTTAACACCCTCCCCGATGTCATTAATAAATAAGTTGAACAATATGGGACCCAGCACAGAACCCTGAGGCGTTACACCGCTCATTACACTAGCCCAGTCTGAAAAGGTGCCATTTACAGATACCCTCTGGACCCGTTCCCGTAGCCAGTTCTCTATCCACGTACACACCACCTCATCTATGCCCATAGCCCTCAGCTTGTGTAGCAAGCGCTTGTGTGGTACCAAAATCCTTCCTGAGATGTGTGCAAACCTGGTAACCAAATACAAGAAACGTCTTACCTCTGTGCTTGCCAACAAGGGATTCTCCACCAAGTACTAAGTCATGTTTTGCTTGGGCATCAAATACTTATTTTACTCCGTGAACTGCAACTCAATTTATAACATTTGTATCATGTGTTTTTTCGGGATGTTTGGTTGATATTCTGTCTCTATCATATAAAATACACCTAGGATAAAAATGATAGACGTTGAATTTCCTTGTAAGTGGGCAAACCTACAAAATCTGCAGGGGATCAAACCATTATTTTCCACACTGTATGTATTTTATCTGTGATTTCACAATCATATATTTGAATTTGACATGTAACATTTGTTTGGAATAAACTCTGTAACAAATCATACCGATGCCGGTACAGTGACACAGTTACTTCTAAATGATACATCTTCATCTGGAGCTAGTTGTAGGAGCCATCATCTATGGGCAGCATTGTGGTCCTGGCTGTCAGTCTTGTGCCTGGGGATTTCTAGTGGGACATTGATGTATTTTTGGAGGAGGAAGTCATTTTCTTCATAGGGATAGTCATTGCTGTGATTATTGTCAGGATGTCTGTACTGCTTTCTAAAGTCTCTCAGCGAGCTCTGCTTCTAATACAGGACAAGGCATTGTACCAGGAACCCGGCTGTCCCCTCTTCTCTCCAGATTTCCGCTCCTTTTCCCTTCAGCTGCCTTTCATGTCAAATTAATGACAGGCCATTAACAAGCATATTCAGCTCATACAGTATATATTGTGCCATAGACCCATAATGTGTTAGGCTGCCCAATTACATATATGTGCCATAGACCCATAACGTGTTAGGCTGCCCAATTACATATATGTTGTATTTTGTCCTTGTCCAGCTCACTGGGTGAATGATGGAAAACTGCTCAATTCCCCCATCCAGCCTGGATGGAGGAATCTGCAGGCTATTGTATTCTGACAGCCGGCACCCATGGCTGTCAGCAGGGCCAGATTTACTCTCTCTGCTGCCCCAAGGCCAGGTTCCTCAATGCGCCCCCCTACCCGCCAAACACCCCCCCGTCCCCCATGGAGAATGGCAGACCTGCAGGCCGCATACAATGGTGCCAAGATCACTTGTACAAAACAAGTGGCGGCTTCCCCGCTGTACATTTAGCTCTGCTTGCCCAAAGCAGGGCTAAATGTATAAAATAACTATCCGCCCAGGCATCGGGAGATAGGAATCCCACATCCCTGCTGCCCCTCTACTCCTTGCTGCCCCTCTACTCCCTGCTGTGGTTGGCCTTGTGGGAAATCCAGCCCTGGCTGTCATAATATCTGAACAGTGTATCTGATTGGCTGCAGTCACTATTCGGTACACAATTTTTCACCTGGCTCTTTCAATTTTTGAAGCAAAGTTTGTCGAGTCAGGTGGTACAGGCAGGGCCACTATGGTTAGGATTTCAGCCAATTTACTGGAATGGGATGAACTTTTAACAGTGTATGGACAGCTTTAGTCAATGGGTTGCAGTAATGGACATTTTACCACTAATTGCCACAATGGACAAATCAGCCTTATAGTGAGATAATTGGATCAGCAAGGCCGAACCTTCTCCTGGACCCACCCCAGCCTGTCACTGGACAGTGGAAGGAGAAGCAGCACAGTGATGAGCTCATCTCATATCCTCCTATCAGCATGTTTCTTATCAGCTCATAAACTGATGGCCTCCTTGTACTCTTTCTTCCTCTCACACTCCAGTCCTGCTGTAAAAGGCATTGCAAGAGGGTGACTCCAGGTACTTACACCGCTTGTATTTATAGAATACAATGTGTCTTTTATGTCTGTCTGGAGTGCGTGTAGGGGTGTCCCTAACCTTTTCACCACCAGGGAGGGGGATTTGGGTGGTGCATGCTAAACGGGAAGGGGGGCGGGCGCCAGCTAGAGCATCCCGCTCAGCTCCTGGCAACCAGTAACGCAACCAGCCAGAGTGTGCCAGGTTGTTAAGTACTGAGCGGGGAGATGTGTATGGGCCTTACACATCTTCCATAGCCCTGCCTTTCCCTCTCTGAGTCTGAGTGCTGCTGTATAGGGGATTGCAGAATGCTTAATATACCAAGTCAAATTCAGACACTTGCAGCAGCTTCAATAAAAATGTTATTTAATGATGTATTAATGAATACAGAGATGCATTTATTTGTGTCTTTTATCTGCTTGGAGTTCAACTTTAAAGCTCTCACCTGTAAATTAAAAACATTAAAAAGACTCCACTTTTATAGCGAGGAGTGCAATATGTTCTGTACCCAGAAGCCTGTCGCAGAGTAAGCGGAGGGCAGTGATTGGTTGCTGGAAGCAATATTTCTTCATTAGGCCCGTATGTTGTGGGAATTCCTCCTTCCAGAACAAAGAACAAAGCAGTGACTGGAGCAGGTTGGAGCTGGGAAATCATCTGGAATGCTGGGTGTGAATCTGACACAACAGCTGGAAACAATTGTGTGGAATTCTGGCGGAGGGACAGAACTCTCTGCTGCTCTCTCTATAGCTCCTCTAGCAACAGATTTCAGTTGTCAGAAAATGAAAGTAAGGATCTAATTGGTTGCTGCGGGCAACACAGACAGTTTTCTTTAGTTGTCCATGTATCCAACACAATGAATTCCTGTTGCATTTAATAGACTTGCACACAAAGCATCAGGTTATGTCTGTGGCATTCCTTTGTTTTGAATGCGAACTTTGGCAGTACCGGCGCTGAAGTTGACAGGCCCATTGATTTGCACATTGTATTTCTGGGTGTGTTCCCTGTTGGATAGGATAACGGACATGGAAACCTTTGTGTTGCCCTCAGGCACTTGGTGTTACAACAAGCTCATACATCACAAAGATTAGGAGTGATGGGGCTTGGCTTGGTGGAAGCCCAGTTCACCTGAGTTCGCCGAAGCCTGCTCAAAACTGTGACCACCACCCTTCCTTCACGGCCCAATCAGTGGCCGAAGGGGCCTTTCCCTGCCCCTTTGTGATCTATAGCTGTGGAAGGGGGAATACTCCGGCCGCAACTGATGGGGTCGGGAGGAAGGGGTGGCGGTCACAGTTTTGAGGCAAATTCAATACCATCACTAATCATGACGCTACGAAAAGATTTGCAGGCAGCTGGCCATTTTAATTTGGCGCCAGTCTGAATGAGCCCTTGGGCCTTGCTTAGATAGGTGGGAATAAAGTCAGGCAGTCCATCTACAGCAGGGGTGAGCAAGCTGTGGCCCTCCATCTCTTGTGGAACTACAAATCCCATGAGGCTTTGCAAGATTCTCACAGCCACAGGCAAGGCTCCCTGAGACAGATGCATGGTGGGGTGTGTAGTTTTGCCACAGCTGGGGGGCCGGAGTTTGCCCGTCTCTGATTTACAGTTTTACAACTGCCCACTGCATTGTTAGCATTGCAAATAACTTCTATGACCCAGTGTCACCGCTCCTTCACAGCAGCACTAGAGAGAATGGCGGGGGCACACCAGCCGAGCCAATCTTGCTCCAACATCCATAGTCATTCTGGCCGCACACTGCAAGCTTCACTGAAGAATGTATTGTAACACACAGGTACACATCATCCCCCCCATGGATCCTCTTCACTCTAAGCACAAATTATACAGCATGTCGCATTTGGCGGTGGTGCCTCCGGCCAAACGCGACAATAGAGGTGAATGGGACCACGCTGCAACTGTGTGCCAAATGCTTGGCATGTGGTTGCAGTGAAGAAGTTCATTGAAAAACCCCCTTGGGAACTAAAACAAATACATTTAGAAAGCAGTAGTATCACCTCCTGAATGCCATTGTTCTGTCACCCTGTGAAAAGCAATCCATTGTTTTCAATCTTTTCAGAGAGCGGTGCCGCTTCCCCCCCCATCTAAATGAGGCCTAAAAGAAAATAAAGCCTGCTTTTATTAATCCTGCTCAGGTGCTGACGGTACTGGCTGCATGCTTGGCTCCAGGTCATTGAAGGTAGAAACAGCCGAGACTTTTTGTATGACAAGAGCTACATAGATGGGTTTTAGTGGCTCAGTCCTGCTACTAAATTTGCCAGTGATTAATCAATTGCAAAATTGGCAATCGATTGCTGACCAAATGTTAGGAATGGCTCACTATTGAGTAAATTACACAAGTAGCGTGTAATGGCGCTTTGTCTTGGAAGGTCTTACAATGCTCCAATTGTGAGTTACCACAAGCTACTTTAGTTTACATCACAGGGAGGCATGTGCTCCATCTGTCAGTGAGCCGATGTTAGTCTTGGCGGTTAGTTGCCAGTAATTACAGCCCAAGTTTTTCAGTTTTAAGCTGGCCATAGATTTTCTATGGTCAGATGGAAAAAGTGCAACAGATTCCTCCATCTACGCTAAACTGTGTGGATGGAGGAATCTCCCACTGGGCCAAGCTTCAGTATCTTGCTAGTTGGCCCCGCTGGCTCTCAAAAAACCTGAACAATCTGATTGGATACAGGCATTGTTCAGGAGCCAGTGGGGCCGACTAGCAAGATACTGAAGTTTGGCCCTTTTTTCATCTGACCATAGACAATCTGCAGATAATCTATAGGTGTATGGCCAGCTTAAGAGACGATTCACACCAGCAAGTTGCGCTAAGCGCACAGCTGCTGCTGTGCGGTGAAAGAAGCAGATGCACATCACACCGTTTACTTCTTTTTTTTTTAGAACTTTATTGAAATGCCCCAAATTACATTTCATTCATCTCTACAGACACAGCACGGTCCAATGCGGTTGTGCCATGTCACACCACACTGCTCTGATATAAAGTATTGCATGCAGTACTTTTTGATCACAAACTACCGCAACACAGTGGTGTGGACTGAGGCAATTTAAAGCAAGGCTATTGCCTTCTTAATGCATTGGCGCTACACTGGAACAGGTGGCCAGTGCGCCCCAACACATCTGGTGTGAATCAGCCCTGAGTCAGGGAAATATATTCTAGGTGCAACAAAAAAAAAGGCGTGAAAAGTCTCAATTTCAAAATTGTAATTTGTATTAACGCACATACTGTATGTTAATGTGCATTACGTTACACTCTAATGTACGTTGCATTAAGGCAGCCCATTCATTTCATATACGTACCCTGTTGTGGCCAAATTTGCTCCTGCCTCTTTTTCAGAATGGAACCCTGTGGCCCACTGCAGTGCAGACGCGTGCCGTGATGCATTGAGGTGCCTTTCAAAATGATGGGCACAACAAAACGCCAACACACATAAGGGGGATTTTATCAAAATTGGAGCAGACAGAATCTGGAGCAGTTGCCAGTAGTAACCAATCCACTTCTCTTTTCAGTTTGTTCAGTTAAGCTTTAAAAGCTTATTGGTTGCCATGGGCAACTGCTCCAGTTTTGATAAATTCTCCTCACAGTGCATTACTGCAATGCAATAGAGTGAACCCGGCCTTTGTCTCTTTTCCTCAGGCAGCCACAGCCTGAGTATAAAAGCCTGCCCCTGCCACCATGCTACAGAGAATAACCCTGCCCCTGCCACCATGCTACAGAGAATAACCCTGTCTAGCTCTCTTTGTGAAAACAGTGGTCTCTCTGCAGAGGTCTGACATAGACCGCAATACAAGCCTGAGGAAGGTAATAACTGGTCACTACTCTATTCAAAACAAAACTTGTGCAGTACAACATGAGGGGCCCATTCAGACCTGTGTGTTGCATTTAAAAGCACATTTTACTGCCCTTTATTTCAACACACATCCAATACATGACAGCTGTAGCACATGTCATGAATTTTGGGGCGCTGTGTTAAAAAAAGGGTCATATCTGTTTTTTATGCAATAAAGTAGTATTTAGGTGTGGTGGGGGCGGCCAGCATTTGCCAAAATGTGCAAGTATACACATCAGACTTTCATGGTACGAAACACTTACCTCTAAGTGTGTTCTCCTCCAGCGATGCCCAAGCTCCCCACATCCACTCCATCCCTGCTGGTGACCTGTTCTTCTCATCTTCTTCCCGGTCCTCCATCTTTTGCTTTGGCCATTGGGCAGAAGCAGGTGGCGAGTTACATGATATTGTCACCTGGCTCCATTCCCGCCATCTTTCATGCAACGCATTCACTGTATAGATCAAAAAACGTTTGCCAGCAGGTAAGTAAAACAGTTTTTGGGTAGAAGAGGTAGAAGAGGCCATTAACTTCATTGTAAGATCTCCCAAGGCCGTTTTCAGATTATTTTGGCTTCATTGTTTATTTATTTATTTGGTAAATTGCCATGTAATAGATAATTGTCTTTAGCCCCAGAGATGTGTAAAAAAACAGAAACCTCTACAGAAATGAAAAGAGAAATAATAGATCTTGTTTTAATTGTAACCGAAGACTTTCATAATGAGGTTTCTGTGCGAGATGTTTTATGTTGTCTTGTTTTGCAGAGTTGTATTGTATTGGATATGTTAATTGGAATCCATCACACAAAGGTCCCTGGACAAATGTAAAAAGGGAATTTTGCTGTATAAGCGCCTCGTTCTTTATTCACTCTAAAGGTCATGTGACAGTCACGGCGGGCAGCAGAGGCTGTTGTGTTCTTTTGTGTCTGCATCTTGTTTGTGAAATATCGGTGCTGTGATCTGATCGCAGCAGAACAATTATTTGCATGCTTCAAATGTTACACTACTTCTGTAAGAATGCAGTACAATGAGTGAGCGTTGTCACTCTAGGACAGGAAGTGTGTTACTGGCAGCAGTTATGAGCGAACAGGCCTGGGTGTGGTTCCCTTTAAAATTTCTCAAACGCAGCCAGGGATTGACGCATGTCCAAGAGAACCAATCCCAAGGCTGTCTGTGTCCTAGTAATCCATGATGCTGTGGGTCTTGCAGCCCAGGTGCTATTGGTTGCTAGGGTGCTAGCAGCTGGGCCGCACTGCCTCATTGGTTGCTAGTATGTGCGCCATAACAACCAATGACACTGTACGCTCATGAGCATCTTGGCAACCAATGACGCTGTGTGGCCTTGAGGCATCATACGTTCTGGCTTGAGAGGCCCCGGGGGTGGCAGGCTGGACATACCAAGGTAAGAGGGGACAGACTTTCTTGTTATGGTGCGTGGCCCTGCATCCTTGCAACCAAAGATGCAGTGCAGCCCAGCCACTACTGCTCTAGCAACCAATGATGCCATGCAGTTCGCACATCATTATTGGTTGCTAGGACAAAGGCAGTTCTCGGTTTGGCTCATTTGGATGTTCTCTTGGAGGTTCCTCCCTGCAGCTCAGCCATCAGTCAACCAACTTAATTGGTTGCTAGGACACAGACAGAGGTGTGGCAGGCAGGGGGACTGGCCAAATAATTTGCCCATCCAGCGAACTTGGAACAGCTTGGGTTTGGCTCAAACGCAAAGTTCATCCCTAATCACTTGGTTGAAATAAATAGAACAAAGCCTGAAATAGGAAAACTATTTCAGCTGCCATATTTAAGGACTCGTCAAATGCAACATTTTGTTCTTGGGTTTTGATACACTTAAAAACTAAAGGAGAATGTACAATCAGATTGTATAATGGGCGGCCAGATTAACAGTTATTCTAAACCTTTTATCACCAGGACCTAACACTAAAGAAATATGGACTGCCACCGATGACGTGCTGTGACAGGCTCCCTGGTGGTGGAGAAAGGATAAAGTTTCAGTAGCAGACTTGGTACCTTTAAAAATATGTCAGCAAAGACCCCACACATATTTTATATGGGCGTGGCCATTGTTCCCCCCAAAAAAAGGAGGCTGCCGAAGCTGCTCTCTCCTTCTAAAAATGCTGGTTGCTTGGCCATAACGGTAATCCAATGACTTCAATGCTTTTCAAGTCTCTGACAATATGGTGATCAAATGGTTTGATTTAGGGCCCATTTACCTTTGTATGGTGCGTTAATGCATGTTTTAGTGCATTGCATTAAAGCAGAGCTCTGGGGGAAAATAAATCTTGTCCCTTGCAGTGGGGCTACCCCTACACTGCAAGGGTTAAGTGTTCGTTTGTGTCTGGGTTAAAAAGTTATACTTGATTCTCGGAGATGGTGGAATTTTAGAATGGTCCCTGGAGCCTTCCTCCTCCTCCGCTACGGTGATCTAAGGTCCTTGAATCATCACATGGAAAAGCAAGCGACATTCAAAACCAAGCAAACCTTTTATATTATTAAAATAAAACGAACACTCTCCAATTGGCAAGAAATGGCCTCTGCATTTTTTATTGGTTTACTGAATATATTAACATTTTCTAAATATATATCAATAAATAAATAGCATAACTTCAATTACATAACTAGAGCTTGGCTAGAAAGGCCCAAGCACACCAATAATAATAAAACAGGTTCCAATATCTTTTGAAATGTCCCCCTCAGGGAGGTGACATAAAACAATGCCCCAACAGAAATGTCTCGCAACTTGGTATATTAACCAGTTGACATCCGCGGTGTTAAACCCCCTTCATCTGAACGTCAGCCGGAGAAAGGTGAGAAGCTCACAAGGGATCTGTGTTTATATAACCCTCTTCAGCCAATCAGAGGCCATTGAAGCCAGCAACTTTTCCCGCCTAAACTAAGGTAAGTCTGCCTGGATATTGCAATGACCAATCCTGTAGGGAGAGAGCAAAAAAGAGCGGGAAAAGCAGCAGATGGACGGGGGG
>NW_017306539.1:665126-675423 GCF_000935625.1 Nanorana parkeri
GGGGGAGGGGGCACTACCTTGGACAGTCAGTCAGAAGGTAGGGCTGTATCTCACTCATGGGGCAGTGTCTAGGAGTTCAAGGGGCAGTAGCAAACCTCAAAATATACAAATTGTAATCATTTTTATGTTTTATTCTTGGCTATCCCAACATATCTATGGCTAAATTCAGCAAATGAATTACCTGGAGAAGGGGTTGCAGGGAATGTTGAGGGGAAATCTGTTCCTTCTCACAGTATGCCTTGTCTACTCCAGAAATTGTAATTTAGCTGCATACATCTGCATTTGACACTTACAGGAATGTTGGAGGCCCGTGTCCCCTGCTGTGACCAGGGCTTCCATTCTCCGACCTCTAGGTCACTACAGGACTCCACAATAATATAGGGCTCAGAGGGAACAGGCATCCAACAGTACTGTAAATGTGGAATGATGCAGTCTAAAGGAACGCTGGAAACGCAGGAAGGTAAGAGATATGTGTGGCCGGAGAGGTGAGTATAATACTTCATCCATTGATGGGAACTTTCATCTGGAATTTGACTACTGACAGAGTCACTTTTTTTGCCAGTTTTTTCATAAGAGAAAGAGTGATTGTATCCTTGTAAAGTGGACTTTCATTCCCCAGATCCACTTTAAATCCCTGCAATCCTCCCCCCAATTTAAAACACTGATTACAATTTTTTTTGTCTAAAGGAGACTGCATTGCTGGATCAGGAAGGTACGAGACACGATTGGCCAGAGAGGTGAGTATAATACCTCATCCGTTGCTGGGAATGTTGATCTGGAATTTGGTTAGCAACTGACATGGTCACTTTATTTATATACGAGGGTAAATCCAAGAGTAAAGGCAATTTGTAAACATGGCAACCAGAAGAGAGAGAAGATTGCGAATTGCAGCACATTTAGCCTGTTGGATAGTTTGATCATGTGCAGTACAGCGCCTGGTCTTTACATAGTATTTTAGGTTGAAGAAAGACATTATTCCATCAAGTCCAACCTATTAGGATCTCATTCTAGGAGTACCTGTACCCCTGTATATTACGGTCCCTTAAGAAATCGTCCAAACATTTCTTGAACAATTCCACATTATTTGCTGAAATCACCGCCTGTGGCAGTGAGTTCCAGACCCTAACTGATCTTACTGTGAAGAACCCCCTTCACCCATTGTGCTGGAATTTTTTTTCCACCAATTTTAGGTGGTGGCCTCTAGTTTTTGTAATGGAGTTAATTTTTTGCTAGTTTATTGCTAATGTTGCTACCACCATTGAACATTTTGTACATGGAGATCATATCCCCCCTTAATCTCCTCACCTCCAATGTGAACATGTTTAAATTTAGTAGCCTTGTCTCGTAGCTCTGGTCCTCTATACCCCTAATTAGTTTGGTTGCCCTCCGCTGGACTTTTTCCAACTTAAGGACATCTTTTCTTAGTACAGCCGGCGCCTCTCTCTCCCCTCCCTGCAATACATCCCCTTTTTTAATATAGGACAAAACCCTGCCAGCTTTGTTTACAGCAGCCTGGCACTGCAAGCTACCTTTCAGTTTGTGGTCTACAACAAACGGGGGGTCAATGACCCCCAAATCCTTCTCCATTTCTGACTTCCCTAGCGGCATACCCATTTAGTCAAGTGGAAGTTACATGGACAGAGAGATGGACTCTCCATTGTGAGGTTGCACCATTGAAGAACAATGTTCCGTTGTGCACTTTCTTTGGCTGCACATTTGGATATCAGCTATGGATCCGTATTTGCCATAGTGTGTGATGAGTTGGGATAGAGGAAAGTGTGTGCACGATGGGTTCCCAAACAGCTTACTGCTCTGCACAAGCAACAGCGTGTGGAGATTTTTACTGTTCAGACAGTATGAAGAAGATCATATTCTGGAGAAAATTGTCACCAGTGATGAGACATGGGCGCACCATTACGACTGGAGAGAATAAGGAAGGAGGCGCTCTGCAGTTACAGGTTCACCTCAGATGATAAAGTAAAGGAAGCGGTGCACACTTAGCCCCAGCAGCAGCCGAAAATCTTTTTCCAAGCCCCCCCCACCATTCTTGCTTTGGTCAGAATGGCGTGTCCTGCTCCCATATTCCATATGTCCTGTCACGTATTTCAGGAGCAGAGCCTTACAGTGGCCAGTAGGCACACAACATCAGGGGCCAGATACACCATCCAGAAGAGACAACTGTTTCCCAATGGCATCAGCGAAGAAGATGGTGGTGCAGGAGTTGGAGATTGGCAGTGTAAAAAAAAAAGGGGGGGGTAAAGTTCCTCCTTTTAAAAATAACAAATTGCAGCACCGACCCTGTGTAAACCCCAAAAAATGACTTCATTTCTAAGACCAGTTTTGTGTTCTGCAAAGACTTTGTGCTGTTTGACTACTTTATACAAGAAAAATACTAAATTAACTCAGGCGGCGAACAACCTGAAGTAGGAGTTATCTCAGTTTTGTGGGTATCATATTGTGCGCTACTGAAAACACTATAAATATGAAGGACTGGAGAGCGCAGAGATTTAATGAAGTGTGCGTCCACTGGGAGCATTGACGGCTCACAAATGAGGGGGGATGTATTAATCCATGCATATTGGGTATTGCGAAGCTCCACACAAAGCTTGGCAGTACTTTATAGCCCAAAGCCCTGAGATGACCTTCCCACTGGTACAGCCTTTATGGCTGATTTAGCTTTCTGATAAAACTCATGTTCCTCCTGCCATTTTATGAAGCTGTGCTGTTGTGTGAATCACGGTCACAGCTGGAGAACTTCAGTATCCACAGGGCTGAACATTTTTACTGTAAGACTGGAGTTCATGCAGATTAAATGCTTGTGTAAGTTCTCAACCACTATTTTTTTTCTCATAGTCTTGTTTATAACAGATGCTCATAATGTTTGGATTTGTTAAATGCCTAAAGTTGTATTTCCTTCTTTCCGTCCTTGCGTAAAAACATATTTTCAAAGATCAAGTCAAGGTGGATAAATATAGGCAGGGAATTTCACGATATAGTATGTTTTCTCTGTCTATTGTTTATAGTTTGCTGTGTTACGCTGCAGTTTAAACAGTTGTGTTAGTCAGTCATACAGTTTTATTCTTTTTTCTTTGCTCAGATTTAAGGTTTGTGTTGCTTATTTTGCGACGAATTTAGGAGTTGCCGTTTGTTTAGACTACAAGGCTCCCTTTTATTAGTTGTGGTTTTTAAGGTTATTATGTGTTTATTTTTTTTTAAATGTGCATAGCAAAGATTCTTTCCAAGTCTACTAAGAAATAGGAAAAACCACAGACAGGCTATCTACTAATTTATTCTCTATGGAGGGTTATTTACTGCATTTATGCATAGTGATCATGTGTTTGCTTCAGAGATCTGAGCTAAGGGACTGTGACAGGCTGAATGTACCTTGTTATTTTATTGGACGATGAGTGTCATTATAGTAGTAACAGTGAAGAAGTGGTATATAGGATATTTTTTTCGGCCTTCATGCAAAGCATAATGCTGCATTTTGGCTAAGGTGCATTGTCATGTATCAAAAGGCCCTGCATGCAAAAAAAACATACTTTCTAAAACCCAGTCTAGTCACCTTGGACAGTATGGCACCTTGCTGACTCCACAAGATTCACAGACAGTGTCAACAAGAAAGTTCAGAAGTAGAATCCAACATAGTTTATTCCAGCCTGGAAGATTACAAAGGACGTTTTTCTGGGTTTTTCTTGCAGTTGACAAAACATTCCTGCAGCCTCACCCTTGTGGTTGTGGTGCAATTTACCATCGTCATTAGAAAGGCTAGCGGGATATGAGTATAGTAATTGATAGGGAAGCTGTGTGAACAATGATAAATGGACAATATTGAGTAAAACACATATCTCTGACCATGAAAGTAACACTTAGCAATCTCCTGAGTGCTTATTTTGTTTATTCATTTTCCATACAAATAAGGTTTTCCTTAAGGGGTTTTGTAAGGGAATGAATGGTAATGAATGTAAGTTCGCGAACGGAAGCAACATTTTGCCAAAATTCCTGTACGTGAACAGAAGTGTTTGTGAATCGAGGTATTCCTCTACTGGGGTATTTTCATTGTTTCTGGCAACTGAGCAAAGTGGCAGAGAACTGAGAAAGGTGATTGTTCTGCTGGAAAACATTTTGCCTTGTCCTGCATAGACAAAGCACAGGCCTCCTTTACGGACAGACATTGTACAGTGTCTGGTGCTGGTTGGTTTATCCCAGTAATCAATTTATCGATTGTCTGTTAATTAATGAATTCTTGAAGCTGTAATGAGATTAGCGTCCTTCAGAAATGAACAGAGGATGTATCTGTTAATTAACATGATAGCATTTGTTTACCACAGAGCAGTGTGCAATGTTCAGGCACCTAATACCGTGTTTACCCAAAAATAAGACACTGTCTTATATTTTTTGGGGCTCAAAAGAACAAACTAGGTCTTATTTTCGGGGTAGGTCTTTTTTTTTTTTAATGTACAACAATCCACACTTATTCATGTACAAAAATATGGTGATCAGGGCAATCAGGGGTGCCATACCTCTCCAAGAGCAATTTGCTAACCAATCGCTGGCCAGAATGAGCGAAGCGCACTTTCACTATAGATTCCTCAGGCGGAGCGCATTTGATATCACTCCTCCTGTGGCAGGAGCCGGCGCTATAGAAGAGGCATTGGCTTATGCGGCTTTGCTCCCTCCGGTGCCACTTTGCTTCCTCTAGCGCTGGCTTCGTTGGCACCGCTGACTCTCTCCTGTGGCTCTTCAAGTTCCCCCTTATGCCACCACTGGCCCTGGGAATGGTTACAACTAGGTCTTATTTTCGGGGTGGGTCTTAGAGAATCTTTCCAAAGGGTCCACAGCAATAAATGCATTTTTATTACTAGAGCTGGTAAGATCATAGTTGGGATCGGTTTTTTAATGCTGTCTGCATTGTTATTTTTGAGGCTTCCTTAAGAGGGTCATACACCTATAGATTTTCTGCAGATTTTCTATGGTCAGATGGAATAAGTGCAACAGATTCCTCCATCTACGCTAAACTGTGTGCATGGAGGAATCTCCCACTGGGCCAAGCTTCAGTATCGGGGAAACAGGGTAGCAACCAGTCAGAAACCATCTTTCATTTATCACTTTATTTTATTAAAGTTGAACCCAGCTTACATTTTAAAAAATTGTTAGCAGGTTGAGCTTTATGGCAAAAGAGTAAAATGCAAAATGAACAGCTCACGCCTGTCATTCATCCTTGTCATCCACATTTGGTGCATGCATAACCCTCTTCTGGAGTACTTGTCTTAAAAACTGCAAGACCGGAACACAAAGCTCTTCTAAGAATCATTGGTTGTTTTTTGTACAGATGCATGTGGAATAAATGTTAAATCTTTATGGAAGAGCATTGTGTGCCGGTTGTGCAGTTTTTATGGCAGAAGAGACTCTGCCATAAAACCTTTTTCCCTTCCTGATACATTTTTTAAAACAAATTGTACATTGTCTGCGGCACGTGCACAGTGCAGTGTACAATTCCAGCCCATTCCCAGCATTTTACAGAGGGAAAAAGTGGCAGGACAATGAAGCTTTTGTGTGCATGCGCAGAAGTTAAATCATCCATGGCTGACCGATGACAGAAGACTCTGGACCAGGATGAAGACCAAGAGAAGATGGAGGAGTCTGAGTGAAAAGGTAGAGTACGGACCTGTTATCGCTGGAAAAGGGAACACTAGAAGGCACCTAAAATCTAGAGGGGAGGTTAAAGCTGGCCACATGTTTACTTTAAATTATCTCTACTTATACAGCAAGCACATTTTAGCTGAGTTCTGGGGGGCAATCTGGCCCTTCTCCTGTATGCCATGCTGTAAATTTAGACTAGTTTGTAAGGCACTTGCTACCCTAATAACCAGCTAAGTTTAAAGCCCTTAGTGGCTAAAACGCATCAATGATCTGTACTACGTGAACTGTTAGTATATTATTGCAAAAGAATCAGGAACCGTGTGCCAGATTACAAATATTTATTTCTGTTGACAGAGGGGGACGGGAGCCTTACTGAGCACTAGTGTTTCCTTAAAGTCCAACTAATGTAGAGCAGGTATACAGTTCTAGTTTCACTCATGACCAGTCCCGTGACCACCCACAACTGGTCTGGTGTCACTGGGCTTTTTGCTGTAGGGACAATGCACATGAAGGCACACGTAATTTTTGCAGTACTTACAAAAGGAGTTTAAACTCCAAGACAGGATTTTTTTTAGGTTTTGGATAAGGTTGGTACATAACAAGTTTACTGCTGTGTTCCCAGTAGGGAGATGCAACACCACGAGCCAAAAGAACGTCAACAGGACAGAAAAAGCGGAAATCTCCCCAACGAGCGCATACACAGCAACCTAGGGCTGGGTTCGCACCTAGGCGGCACTGGTTTTGCGCGTTTATACGCATGTTAACAGCATGCAGTTATGTATGCGCGTACATGAAGACACGTGTTTTGATTGCCAGCTCATAAACCATTGTGGGCAATGGAAGAACGTGTGTATAAACTAGGGATGCACATATACTTTTCGTGTACCAGTGCAGATATTTGGCATTTTTATGAGAACTACCAGGGTGGCAGCGGTTGCAGCTGGGACCTGGCTCTGGCACTCCACCACTGTCCTGAAATAATTTGCCTGTATTGTTTTGGAAAAATTGTCACATGACAATAAACAAAAATGTATCAGTACTCGTACTTGTAAGTACTCGGCAAGTACCAGTACTCTAACTCGCAAAACTGGTATCTTTGCATCCCTTTATTTATATTTATAAAAACAAAATCGTACATTAAAACAGAGATGTACAAATCCCAGGAGCTCCGCGTGCTCCTTACAAATGACAGCTGCCTCCTAATTTTTGAATTTTTCTCTAGTCTAGTCTTGGAGCTCAAAAGTATCGGTACATGTACTCGTACTTGTACTGAGTACTGTAATTGGTATCTGTGCAACCCTAGTATAAACACACAAAAACGCGCAGGAAAATGTTTTGGGGCATTTCCAATGAAGTTTATGGAGCAAAGAAGCGCTTTTAACTGCCCAACGAAGCTCCTGTGTCTTTTCGGGCGTTTTTCTGCTGGCGTCTTCCTGCTCAGGTGTGAACCAAAACCATTGAAAATCATGGGATTTCGTGTGTTGGGCAGTTAAAAGCGCCTTTCGAACTACTCAAAAACTCCTAGGTGTTAACCAGGGCTTAACCTAGCAGATGTCTAACTGTTGCCCACACACAAAAAAGTAAATTTATTGCTTGTGTCTCCATTGGAGAAATATCCCCTCAGTATCTGTCTCAGTAACAGGAAGCGAGGGAGGAGGATCTCCCAAACAGTCATACAGGCAGCAATACAGGCAGCAACAGAACCTAAGAGAGGCCTTAACCCTTCTCTTCTAAAACGTTTTGGATGGAGCAGAGCTTTACATTTAAAACAAATAACTAAACACGGGCGAGGAATTTGCATAGCTCACAAAACAGAATTTAAGTAAGATCTGAAAACTAGACAGATCCTTTGGCTTATACAGAGAATAAAACAACTCTTTGGCATTGGCCCTTCATTCATAGTGACATGATGAGAAAATTCATAAAATGAGAGAACTGTAACTTGGAAAGTTCAAAAACTTGTGCCAGATCTTAAAACTACATATTCAAATTGGTGCACAGAGTGTGCTGAACTACACTTCATAAAAAAGTTTCCTTCAATGTCTCTTGTAAGTGGAATGCAAATCTTTATCCCTGCCCTAAGATCTCAGTGCTGTTTAACACTTGCAGTGTGCAGAATCTCGGCCAGTTCTGTATCGGGTTATTTTACTTTTATTTTTCATTAAAAAAAAAAGTTATCCTAATAAAAGAATAGCAGACTAGTGGATGAGTCTTGGAACTAGTCTGGTCTTCATGCATAGTTTGGCTCAGAATTCATTATACACCAAACTACAGAAATATTCCCACAATGGTTTTTCTTCTCCCTTCCAGAGAAAGAGGAATGTGCTGACGGAGAGAGGCTGTGCTCATTGCTGTACTAGTTACATTGTGTTATTAAAGGGTCAGTTCACCCGCATGTTATATTTTTAGATATAGATAGAGTCTGGTGGGTGAGTCAACCTCCGGCTTCTAATATGTTTTGAATACTCAGTCAAAACCTCTCCCAACCTTAGTTCATAAATCTCTTCTTTCCATTAGGAGTTCTGTGCGTTCCTGGCCACCTTCTTTTCAGCACTTCCTGCCACATTCTCCATAATATAAAATAGATATATACATAGGCCTGCACAGCCTAGTGCATTAGGGTGTGCACACAAGAGTACAAATACACACATATATATATTACATACATACATACATACACAGACCTGAGGCATCCTGGATTCCCATCTTTACAACTGTCCTTTACCTCTTCCAGCAGGGGTGCAGTAATGAACCAGGGAGCCTGGCAGGTGGTCATGTGACCACCTGCCTGGCTTCCTGGTTGGATGGGAAGCCACAGCCACTCTCCCTCACAGCTTTCCGGGACTGCAGCTGTAGTTTAAAGGGCTTAAAGGGACTTGGACTGAAATAATACCCCCACCACATCCTGGCCATCTTGCTACCTTAAATTCATAAATGGTAAATAGAAGCATTAAAATACTTTACTTTCTTGTACAAATTGGTGTTCCAGGCTTCCACTGGAGTCAGTCAGGTGATAAAATAGCAAAGCATTTGTCACATGATCTCTGTTATGGGTGAGGACCGATTTCGAACAGAGTTGCTGATTGGCTGACTCTCCTAAAAATATATCCTGCTAAGCCCATCCATCTCATTCATGTATTTGTTCCAGGTTCAGATAACATTAGAGAAATGAATCTGTCTGTTTTCCTTTCTAATTAAAGTTTGTTTCCTGTTCATGTGGGATATAATGAATCTCCATGGGAGAAGAATTGTAGGAAAGGATGTTTGATAACCTCAATTTTCCAGTCTCCTCTTTAAAATTGCAGCTTTCACAACTATCAGGAGCCATAACTTATTATCCAGATTTTGGACTTGCATTTATTGTACTTGTGCTTCTACTGTACTATTTAAACTTGAAATATGCCCCCTTAGTTTATTTAAAGCTTAACTCTAGCCTTAGCTTCTTATTCCACAATTGCAGCAAGTCCTCTCCTGTGTTGAAACGGATTACATTCAATTCCCTGCAAAATAGCATCTCACAATATACTAAGATAGTTAGTCAGGTTGAAAAAAGACACAAGTCCATCAAGTTCAACCTATAGAGATATATAAAAAAAAGCCTAAACAGAACCCTATGCCCCCAATTATCCACTGTTGATCCAGAAGTTGGCAGCCCCCATGAAGTATGGTTCAATTTGCTCCAACAGGGTGGAAAATGCTTTCCTGATCCCATAAGGCAATCGGTTATTCCCTGGATCAACAATCTCTGATGCTTAATATACCTATAAGAACTCAATATCCAGTAATATTCTGTAATATTTTTTTTAACACAATTAACTGAGCTCGCTAGAACTAGCTCGTGGGGGAGTCTATTCCACATTTTCACAGCTCTAACTGTGAAGAATAATTTCCGTATGCAAAGGTTAACCCTCTTTTCCTCCAGACGCAAAGAGTGCCCCCTTGTCCTTTGCAGTGACCTTAAAATGAATAATTTGGCACCAAGCTCACTATATGGACCATTTATGTATTTATACATATATTATTACAATATAACCCTTCAAAACTGCAGCAGCTAACCTGAGCCACCCACCTTTATTTCCTGTCTGAATGACTTCAGTGATCAATCCATCTCCTCTCCTCTTGATGTGAACTGTTGGCAATCAATCATTTTGTTCCCATGCATTATATGAAACATCCTCGGCATCCCTTTAGACCTGTGTGCTCAACCAACTGATAAGCAGACTGCACAACTTAAGTATTCAGCACCCAGTGCCCAGCAGGGGGAGCATGCACATATGAAGGGGGTGCTAGGGATCTGTTATTTTATATAATGATTTTGAAAGAAGATCTGAGGTAGAATGTTGTGATGTTTATAGGAACCTACCTGCCCACCAAACTCAAAGCAAAGACCAGCAGACAGACCTAGTGAAGGTGTCTGTGGGTCTCAAAAGAGGTTTTTCCTGAGTTTAAAATGATTTGTTTGAAAATATTTAGTTGCATGTTGATTAGGGAAGAGAAGAAGGGGTACAAGGGAAAGTGTTATATGCGTACACTTCAGCATTCATGTGTCTATGTTGTGCTTCTTTGTATAGTGGTGCTACTACTGAACACCTTGAATTTATGTGTACTTCTGTTTTTCTCAAATTTGGTTGCTAAAGAAAAAAATTTGCCTTAT
>NW_017306539.1:675453-722565 GCF_000935625.1 Nanorana parkeri
ATAAACACTAGAGAGTGCAGCTGTAAGGCATAGGTGGCGTCTGCGCGTACGCATAGGCCCGTATTCTGTGTTGCTAGAAAATATACTCTAGTGCGCATGCGTGCACAACCGAAAGTGCGCGCAAAGTCACTCAGACGTCCACGAGTAGGAATTGATGCACCCTCTCTAATAGACTGGCCTATATAAATAGACATGCCCTAACCACAGTGCTGAATATCTTCAGCTAGTGCTTCCTATATACCTGTCATTCTGTTGGATTGCTTTAGCAGTTTTTTACCCAGATTGCCTGACTCTTCCTGTTTGCTGCCTGCCCTTTCACCCTGGCCTGTTTACTGAACTTTTCCTCTGCTGATAGATTCTGTACCTTGCTGCTCGACCGGTTTGACCCTTGGCTTCCACGACTACCCTTCTGCTGCCTGTTCCTGCTACCACGCTGTCTGCCCGGTTTGACCTTGGCCTTGTCTGACAATTCAATCCAGGACTTCTGCTGCACGGTGTCCAGTCCCTCCAGTATCACTCGTGCTACTCGCTGTTTTTTCACCATCTGTTCCCACCTCCAGGGGGTTTAGGATACGGGGCACAAGAGAAGCCTCCTCACCTTACCGGTCTTTCACCAGGTACGTGAAAGCAGCCTGTGAAAACCCAGGATGGTCAGCAGTTTTAGCGGTCACATCTGGTGCCAACATTCATTTTACAGTCAAAAAGACATCACACAGGTCATGCTATATCCCCATTTTAATATTTGATTGAACAACAGCTGAACCCCTTGTCCATGTCTACATGTTTCATGTATTGACACACAGGCACAAGATTTGCTCTCTGATTCTTTGGGTTAATCAGGCATATGTTCCCCAATATAATACTTATTGAGTGTATGTAACAATCTTGATACTGCACATATGACCTCTAAGAGCCTCTAGATTTTCCCAATATTTCTATAATATAGTGCAAGATCCCTTTATGTCTATGTGTATATTATATACGGTAGTAATTTGGCCACCTAAGCAGACATATACAATTAGTTCCATAGTTGGACAGAATCAGATGTAACAAGTGTTTGAATTGTGTGGGATTTAAAAGCATGTTTCTGCTTTTCTGTGTGTTGTACCTGGGGAAACAAAGGCAGTCATACATTAATTATGCTACAAAACACCATGGAAACGTTGCTTGTCTCACTCCTACTGATTCCACAAAATGTCCTCATAGAGATTAAGTCATTTTATAGCTAATTAACATGGCACCATTTTGAGAGGAGCAGTATGCGGCAGTGTTAAAATAATTGGACAGTATTCCTGTGTTATAAATGGACTCTAAATGGATTAGTAAAGCAGATCATACTTAAATGTTACCTTTGCTTCTCCAGTTCTCATTACATTCAACAGGAATTGCCTTTAAGCTTCTGTATTTAACAACCATTTATCCATTGTGCTCAAGTAGGATTACAGGGCATACTTTTGCTCCCTAAAATGGAAAGAGCTCACGCCATGGCCAGTGGCATCGTTATAAAGATGGCCCTCAGTGACAATTTTAGACTAGTCCCTGCTCTTTACTGATTGCTACCCCCTCCTACTTACTGCCTTACATTATTAACAGTATACCGTGCTGTGTATGAGTCATGCAGTCAACTGACGCTAGAGTTAAGAAAGGCAGCTGCCTGCACCAATGGAGAGCTGGTGGACCAGCTGCTGACAAGCCAAAAGCTTCCACATCACAGCTCAATACAAATTTCAAGCTGCAGAGATTGTATTCCACATACATGAGTTCTCTCACTAAATCCTGATGAAGGGGTTGTTTTTGAATCCCTGAAGCATGTTGGCTATTCTACTTGATTGTCCACCTGACCCTAGAGGAATAAAGTTGTATTCCTATTTTAATTGGTGCGGCGCTTCAATTCCTTAATCTACTGTGTTCACTGTTGAGCCATGGATACTGTGCAGACCCTTAGGCCCATTATAGCTTCCTATCCATTAGCCAGATTACGCATATTCGCATCACTTGGCCACTATTGGATAATAAAAACAGAATAATCACACAGGTCCAGTGCTTACTTTCCGCTTCCAAATATTTGCACCAGTGTAGAGTCCAGGAACCTGTCCTTGTGCATTCCCTGTGCTTGGTCAGGTGACTACAGCACTACATATTATGAACATTATGTGCGACCCTTGGTGATGTCAGGGGCCACAGTTGATGCACCCTATACCTTGTAAGTTGATCACCAATGGTGTAATGGATGTGGAACCTTCTGGTGACATCAGCACCCCACGTCTCTCTCTTTGACTATAGATACTATGACATATCTGTTTCAAGCCCATTGAGCTTTTTGTAGAACAAATCTCCTTCCAGTAGCATGTGATTACAACACGTCACCAAAACACATTACCAACTACAGCCTCTGCAGCTATCTGTTCTTCTTGGCTGCCTCTTGAAATAGGAATTGAGACAGCTAGGTCATGTGACCTGAATTTATACATTTTATAGTACTTTCACATTTTATAGTTATAATTAGGGATGCACCGATATCTGTTTAGATACCACTGCTGATACTTGGCATTTTCATGAGAACTACCAGGTTTGCAGCGGTTGCAGCTAGGACCTGGTTCTGGCGCTCCACCACTGTCCTGAAATCATTAGTCAATATTGTTTTAGAAAAACTGTCACATGACAATAAACAAAAATGTATCAGTACTTGTATGTGTGAGTACTTGGGCAAGTATCAGTACCAGTATCAATTTCAGTTTTGCTTAGGCAGATTATGAAAAAGATTAATCCTGCTACGGGTTGACGCATATCATGTTCTTAAAATACAGACCACAGTGTTCCTCCAGTTCCTGAAGCCCAAATACTATCTTAGATATTTCATGTGCCTATTATCAGTTAAAAGATATATCGTTTGTAAGCATCTAGTACATTAATGACGTTGCTGTGGCGGTCTTAACAGCTTTTGCCGCTAGCCAGCTAATTTTACACCCGCATTGAGTAGTCAGGCCCCTATTAAAACATCATCACTACTTGCTCTTCTGTTCCTTATTTTCAAATGCTGTGCTATTAGTTGAATAGTCTCCAGACATACATAATCTAGTAAAATGTTCAATACTTTATGTCTGCGACTGTTTTGTAATAGCTCAAGGCTGAAGTTTAACCTCAGAAACTATTATCATTGACAGCAGAATGTGCTCTTCTAGGCTCAGAACTCACACAAACCGATTAATTCTCCCTGAAACATTGAATACAATTGTTCCATTTGTGGGCTTAGGTCTAGATTTATGAAGAGCCACATTAGCTGAAGCTGTGGTTATTATTTTCAAGGCTCTTGTGTGATTACTTCAACTTCCTGCAAAAATATTAGATAAGTAGTATAAAGCTCTCTGAATAGAATACGACAGAGGTAGGCAATATCGTCGCTTCAGCTGTTGTAAAACTACAAGCCCCATAAGGTATTGAAAGAGTTTGACAGCCAAAGCATGACTTCCAGAGGCAGATGCATGATCGTATTTGTATTTTCACCACATCTGGAGTGTTGAGATTGCCTATCCCTGGAATAAGATATCTGATATAAGGTAATATAACATTCTGGCTGATCTATATATAAAGCTGAACTCTGGGATAAGCAAATATTGTATAAATGCAAGAGGCATAGGAATTCTTACTTGAATCTACGTGTACTTTGTATATTTCCTCCTGGTCTGAGCAGTATTCCATTGTGAAATCTTACCTTTGTGCCAGAGATTCCTGTAATAAAGACTGGTCACTGCTGCTCTATTCTTGTGCAGGGTGACAGGGCCTGTATCCGCCTCCTCCTGTACTTTTCTGCAGGCAAACTACAATAGGGTGAAGCTTGCTGGGCCCCTCCCTCAGCTCTGATCTTAAAGGCATTTGGTGCACACAAAGTGGATCCTTGGAGTTTGGACTTTAGCTTTAAAGTATATCTAAAGATATCTTATGTAGATATCTTATTATCTACTATATGT
Source organism: Nanorana parkeri (assembly GCF_000935625.1). Lineage (NCBI taxonomy): Eukaryota > Metazoa > Chordata > Amphibia > Anura > Dicroglossidae > Nanorana > Nanorana parkeri. The sequence goes on from NW_017306539.1 coordinate 679,422, forward strand.
TGCCCTGTACTACGGATCATATATACAGCACACACCTCCACTACACTCCAGCAATAGAGTTACAATTCTTCGCTGCTAACATGAATAGGTTAAACCATGATCCATAGTACATAACATGTAGTTGTACTATGGAACATTTAAAGTCACCTGTCCCTTTAAGAAAAAGTATCGGCAATTGGTATCGGCAAGTACATGAGGGGATGTACTTGTACTTGGGCCTGAAAAAGTTGCATCGGGACATCCTTACCGGGAAGTTGGCTCCATGTAGCCTCACAGCAGTTCCGGTGTTCTATCACTTCTCCGGACCCCGTGAAATTTCTGGACTCCTGGGGGCGTGTGAAGGGAGTCCAGAAATGTTATAGACCCATTCTTATAACACAATCCCGAGGGTCCAGACATTTTATACCTGCATTTCTTGCCCTATAATGTTAATAAAAAACGAAAAAAATTACTTATAAAAATCTAAATAATATATAACAATAATAAAAAGCTATAACATATTCTGTATACTATCTTTATAAATGTTACATACATATGTAATATAATATAAATATATACATACATAAATATACTGTATATACAGAGATAAGCATATGTGTGCATATATTTATATACATTTATTTATATCTATACACATATATTTATCTCTCTATATATTTATGTATGTATATATTTATATTTTAGTATAAATGTTATAGCTTTTTATTAATATGTATTATTTAGATTTTATAACAATTTTTTAAATTAATTAATTAACATTATATGCCAAGAAATGCGGCTGTAAAATGTCTGGACCCACGGGATTGTGTTATAACAATGGGTCTATAACATTTCTGGACCCGCATATGCGCAGTAACATGTGAGATTTCTGGACCCCCTTTACACGCCCCCAAAATCCAGCGAGTACGAGATAATAAGTCTAGAAGACAAAACTTTGCGCTCTGCACACTTTCCTTTTTCAGGCATTGCACAGATAAGAGTGGTATATGCAGAATGGTAATGACTGGAGATGGAATATGTTCACATGGAAGGGTTTCATGAAACTATGAACACTGTGGGTCCAAGAAAGGAAATCCATTGAAATATACATTCATTCCAACTATTCAGATATTTTATGTACAAGAGTACATTTATTTAGCTATTTAAAAAAACTATTTCCACACTTCCCTATTCTATTTTAAATGCACAGTGAAGGCATGTGAAGTGGCATTGAGATGCAGCTGAAGCGTGTCAACAGCAGTGTCAACTATGGAATACAGCTCCTTTCTGCCTTTAGTCCCTCTCAAGCGAGCCCCTGACTCAGATTTGTTGTGCTTTGTTTTACCTATAAGAGTACATCTAGAGAAGCACTTTAGTTCTAAAGAGAAATTCCAAAATATGTGCTGTCTACCAAGGTGATATTTGATCCTCTGGGTGAATTGGGGTCTGTGTCATCTTGGGGGAAGGTTCCCACCTCCTCAAACTGTGGAACCTGTTTGTAGGAATTTCATTTACATTGCAGGGTATGTAAAGAATAGTAGTACTTATACTACCAATGTAAAAGATTGGGCAAAAAAATCCAGGATTTACCAATGGGTGGTGCTACAGGGAAAATGTGATGCCATGGCTCGCAAATACTGGAAACTGAGGACCATAGCGCACCAGAGTCTGGCTTATTTTAAAGGGGTCTAGGAAATTTGGTAATAGGGTCCCACAAAACATTAAAATTCCCTCTCAACTCTAAAAATATCAACGTACCTGAGCTTTTACATCAGTTTAGGTAGCTGTGCAGGGCTTTAAAGTAGACATGAAAATGTGTTATGTCATACAATACATTTAAAAATGTTAATTGCTCCTGAAAAATTGACTTTTTCTCTTGAATTACTCCTAAAAAAATTAGCAGTCATTTTATGGTATGTGAGGGTGCTTAGGCACACCTGTCTTAACGTCTGCCCCTTCCAAGATGATGGAACATCCACACAGAGATGCAGTGCAGAACAAAGCATGGTAAGTCATTCGGAAAAGATCAGCTGCATGTTGACCGCAGGAAATACTGGTGACTAGCCATTTGCACTTTTTTTTTTTGCGAACTGCTTCCAGAGTTCTTTTACTCTTTTAAGCTCTTTGTTTTTTCTGGAACTGCACATTATTGACCTGAATTAAACTCAACCAATATAATTTGTTCCAATGGGAAGTAAGCTAAGCATAAGAAAGAGACAACATTGATTCTATTCATCTATGCACAGTGAGACCTGAGTTATCTTGGGGAGACATTCCCACACCCTGCAGCCCCATGTTGATCAAATTGTAATTTATATTGTTGATTTGTCAAAGAATAGTGGCACTCATACTGCCAATGGAAATGATTGTACAGACGGCAATCCAAGTCTCAGCAAAGGGTGTTGCCACAGGTAAAATGTAAGACCGTGGTTGTCAGAATCTAGAACCTGAGACTGAGATACCCCAGGGTCTACCTTGTCTTTTGGAGGTCTACATAACCTGGTAATAAGGTACCCCAGAACATACAAATTCCATCCAAGCTCTATAAATACCAGTGTACATGATCTTTCCCATTAGCTTTTATGCTTTTATAACCAGTGTATGGTATTAAGGTTTTTTAGGGCTTTACCTTTTAAGCCATCTTTAACATTTAGAACTACACAGCATTGAATTGGATCAAGCTCAACCAGTGTAATTTGTTTTAAAAGGAATTAAGCTAAACATAAGAAAGGGACTAAATCTTTTCTACCCCCAACTGTCTGTGTAATGGCATCCCTGAAATAAGCCACAGTTTACTTCCTTTCATTGCTGGAATTCCTGAAATTGTAGACTTTTTCTTTTTTTTTTTCCTGCAATTGCTCTTAAGCCAGAAAAATGCCAATTGAAAAGCTATTTAAGCAAAATGTAGCTTATTTCTTCCAATTTTCTCTCTACTCGTTCTGAAGGTGATCTAACTGTGGATATGTTAAGCTGATTACTCAGAAACAATTCTGAAGTTCTTGCATGAAATAAAAAAAAAAAACAATATATGCAGCAAAAGATGGTGTATATAATAATTTTCCCATGGCTATCAGGAATGTTCCAGCTGGATAATCTTAAAGTAACATGTGCCAAATTTATCAGAAATCTCCTGTTTTCATGTCTCTATTCCAGAAAGCCTTCCATAAAAAAGGGATGACATGTTCTAAAGAAAAAATAATATTTTCCAAATCAGATTTTGTCTTTATGTTTTGGGGGGCTGTAGAAATGGTATTTCCCGCTGCATGAACTTGAACTAAATACCACACATGTTTGTGATTACATGCCTAAATGAGAACATGGATGATATTTAGGCTAGGTATTTGTGTTACATGCTTAAAGTAGATGTAACCCCGCTTTACCAGTTATCATATGGAACATGTTACCTTAAATACAAATGTAAATGCTATGTCTGTTTTCCTTCAGTGTTCCTCATCAGTGGCATTCCTCAAAGTGCTTTTAAATCTTTGCTCCTACCTAGAACAGCTCATTGGTTTTCATGGGCACTTCCTGTGCTTCCCTGACATGCAGGCAGCTATGGACCTACAATTCCCATGATTACTGGGGCAAAAGAATAAACAGAGGGTACTGCACTGATGTAAATGATGTCTGTACATTGTCTTGTAGTCCAGCTGCGATTCTATTTCTCTGCTAATAGCGGTCTGACAAACTTTAATAGAAGGAATCTGTATAGATCTGATCCTGTGACCAGTACCTTTTGTATGCACTTTTTTCCACCACTGTGCTGCAGTCTATATCGTGCCTGTTCTATCTGGTAGCCTGCTTCTGTTTGTCACTCTGCTTCTGTCCTCTACCTTTTCTCTTTTTAGGATTCTCACACTTATGTCATCTCATTTTGCATCTTACAGGCATAGCACAACCTATTAGGCTAATGTGTCTGTTATTAAGTGCTAAAAGTGAATAAACTCATTGGGGAGTTGGTGAGTGCATAAACTTAAAGGAGAACTAGGAGGTGAGTGCTTTTCACTCACCTCATAGTTCTAGCCGACTTGTGACAATGAAACTGTCACAGGTCGGCTTAGTAGATCGGGAAGTGAGCGAACACATAGCGGCGTTCGCTCACCTCTCGATCCTGTCACGGCACTCTGCCGTGACAGGGGAGGGGCTGTATTCCCCGCTCCGATCCGCCAGCGCTGACTGGCGGAACGGACGGGGGAGGGGGCGGGTACAGCTGGCTCTGCCTCTAGATAGGCAGAGCCAGCTGTCAGTCACGCAGCTGGGCGGATCCAGACATAATTGTCGCGATCCGCTTTAGCTGCGGCATCGATACTGAGCCTAGGGTATAGATACTGAGCCTAGGGTGACGGGAGGACGCTAGTTTGTGTCCTCCCGTTACCCTCAGGAGAACTATGTGGAAAAGCCTTAACCCCATAGTTCTCCTTTAAGGCCCCGTGCATACTTACGGCATTTATAAATGCATGTCGTTTACCGCCCATGATTCCATTCATTTCAATGGGCTGCCCTACCTGCAACAACCATGGCAAAGAAGCTTCAGTAGCAGTTTGAGCTGTTAGCTTCACATGGTTTTTTTGACCACGCATTTTCCATGTTTCAACGTGTGGGTATAGACATAAAGAAGTAATGGGGCCACATGGGGGGATGCACTATCATGTGTTTTTCCTGTGTTGTGTGAATGTGCACAGGACTTAACTGTAATTTCCCAGGCAGGTAAATACAGTAGGTAGCCATTTACTAGAAAAAATGGTACCTGCATGAATCTATAACTAGCCTTTATGGCAGGGAGCACATTGGGAAGGCTTACAACAATACAAAACACAGAAAATCCCCAGCTCACCTGCCAGCTAGCCTGCAACCAAACAAATTGCCCTGTCAACAGTATGCGTTAAAATCAGAGGTTTTAGTTGCACCTCTGATTTTAAATGGTAGCCATTTACCCATTATGGAACTATTAAAGATAATACACAACCATATGTGCAATATTTTTTTTTTCTGAACAACTTTGTTATTGTTATATACAAGTTCATTTAGACAGTATAAAATGTTGGTGTGAAAGCATGAAGTCTTTAAAATACATTGGATTTAAATACGATAATAGATATAGAATAATAGCTATAGAAATAAAATATTACAGCTAGTTTTGAATTAAGTGGTCAAAATGAGACAAGGGGGTGATTTACTAACCTAAACACACGCACGCACCAGGTGCGTGTGATTTTCACACAGCAAAATGTATTTATCAACCAAAAAGTCTCTAAAAGCATATTTCCACTAATGCCATATATGGAAAAATCATGCACATGATGCATATATAATGCTGCTTCACAGTTTAGACAAAAATGGTTAGCTCATGCATTTACATTCCTGCATTCATCAACGCAAGCAACACAACATAGAGCTAATTTACACAACATCACCTTGCAATTCATGCTTGGCTTTGCACAACACACCTGCTGGGTGTGTACACACTACAGAGGTGTATACATGTTCGTGGTGTGTTTATAGGGTTAGTAAATCAACCCCAAATGTTCACAATTTAAAATTGGAATAGACAGCTTGACATTAAAGGAATTTACACCTAGCTGCTAAAGTAGACTATATGTGGTGCAAATGTCATCCGGTTCTTGAAGAACGGGACAATATTTGCACAGTGAGTGCCAGTCAGCACCCTTCTGCCAGCTGTTTGAAGGAGAAGGTTGGAAAATTCTCGGCTGAATGGTGCTTGCACCATTGGCAGTGGCCACGGTTGCAGTCACAATACATAGGAAAAAGCAGGGGATTGCTCCATCCACGCTAATAAGCATTGATGAAAGAATCTGTTATATTTTCTATGTTCAGCCTGCAGGTTGACAGGGATCTGTGTGTATATGGTTACATTGCAGACCAGTCGGCTGACAAACTGTAGGTAGTGTCAAGTTGTGAAATTGTGTCAAATTGTGTGTGTGGTGTGTGTGTGGTCAGTGGGAAAAGTGAGCATGCAAGTATTCCAGCTCACAGCATAGCTTGGGGAATTTCAGAAGTGTGTGGGGTGTGCTTCTCCACAACCCAACAAAGCCAGATTGTATACAAGATTTGTATCTGCCAGGGTGTGTCCCTCCAGCTAGATTTGGGTTTTGCAGGCTGTGATAACTGTTCTACTGTCTTGTTTTACCTTTTTAAGGCATGTTCTCTCCTCTCCTCACCTCTACCAAACAAGGATCTTGCTCCAGTTAGCAAGTTACTGTGGACGTAATTCCTTGTCATCTATTGGCAGCAGTGGCATCTGCTTAGTAGGTTAGTGCATTGTAGATATGCAAGTTTCGTTTCGAAATACAATTCGGACACATTTCTTTAAATTCGGATGCATCTGAATTTCCGACTTCGAATTTATTCGAATTTCCTGGACGAAGATGACCAGTGCAGACTAAGAGGACCAGTATGGACTAAGAGGACCTGTATGGACTAAGATGACCAGTTTGGACTAAGTCGTCCAGTACAGATTCAGAGGACCAGTAAGGACTAAGAGGATTAGTATGGACTATGATGACCAGCACCAAACTTAAATGAACAACCCAGCCCACCCCAAAAAAATATTAATTAAGTTAATTTTGAATTAAAGAGCCCAATCCGAATTGATCCGAAGTGAAAACTAAAAATGTGTATCAATCTGAACCGTGGCGGTGCATTGAAGGGAATGGCACCACAGCCTCAATGGCACCGCAGCCTTCACTTCAATGCACCGCCCCGCCCCTCCTGCCCCATAACAAACTATCGGCTGTAATGCGATCCAGTGCGTTCTGGCCACAATCGGTCCGGAAAGCACTGAGGGTGGTGTGAACGAGGCCTAACACCAGTAGGACTATTGCACCCAGCTGAAAAGGAGTAAAAACAGCTGGACTTTCTTCTCCTGATTGCCAGAGGCCCAAAGCATACAAACCACCCAGAGCCAAACCAGCAGCTGTGGACATCCGGAGATGTTTTGTTTGCAACAAGGTGGGTCATCTCAATGTGACTTGCCCTGAAAAAAAGGAGGCTCTAACATATTCACCTGTTCTTGCTCCAGCTCTGGTATTCAGTGCCGCCTCTCTGTCTGTCAGAGGCTGAGGCGTCACCCAGCTCCCCTTTCCCAGCTGGCTTAAGCCGGGAAGTTCAGTTGCTCAGTGTTCAAGCAATGTGCTCACACTGGGCAGGTGTACTTCAGACAGCTCATCACCCTGACTACTGCTGCAGACTGTTCCACTCTCCTTCCTGTCAATTCCCTACTTTCTCCTTGACTGGAAGCTATTTCATTGCACTCTCCATCCTTGCAGATACTCAGCATCTCATCCACTCACATTCATTACAACTCCTTTCAAGTCTACTAGGCCTCTCTCCTACTCAAAAGGGGAAGTGTATGACATAGGACGCACCGTCTCCTCTGTTGCTCTGCATAGGCTACTTGCACTTCCATATCCTACCTCCCTATATAGGATACGAGCACTCCTCAGCTGGCCTCCATGTTGTACAGCCAGCGCAAGTGAAGCCTGTCTGCGAAACCCCAAGTACTTTTACTCAATACTGCCTTTCATAAAAATTAGTTTGATTATGAAGTTATGACAGCTTCTACTGTTACTTTATGAGTTGCTGGACTGTAGAGTGAATCAACGTCTACTGTTTATGTTATTGAGTTATGCAAAGTAGCTGGACTGTAGTGCAATGCATGCTGAACATAAGTATTTCCTAATTATAAATTGCTGCCTGGAACTCCTCATCTTTATCTAAGAACAGTCTATTCTACTAGTGAATACTGTACAAGTGGCTTATGAAGTAGTATAGTCACTCAGTTACCATTGTGTTGGGACGCCTGGACTCTGTGTTCAGGTAATTAGCATATGTATCCGCAGTTGAGATTCAACCTTCTTTTCATTTTTGTTATAATAGTCTGTTGTCGTTACATAGGCTCTCTCACATACCAAACCATCTAGTGCAGTGCCTTTTGTGTGGTGTGCTTCCAGAAACTCACGGGGCTACGCAGATAATCTGCTGCCTGTCACTGTGGGTGATACAGTTACCACCAGCCTAAGGGATATGGGGATGGAGATGACCTTAGTGTGACCCGAGCTGGTAAGCTCTAAAGATTTTATTTCTGGCAAGACCATGGCAGTCAAAGGCGCGGAGTGCCTCAGGGCCCATTCACACCATCTCCAGTGTGTTCCAGCACAGTTAGCTTCTGGGACTGACTGGATTGCATACTGTCTGGCTTTCTGCATTCTTGGGTGGGAGGGCACAGCAATACGCGCATTCCTATCCAGTGCGATCGCAAAAAATAGTAGTTGTAGCAGCTGATTTTCACCTAAGGCTGGCATGTCTACTGGTATTTGGATGCCCCCAGGTCTTGGGCACTATATTCGCAGAACAGGGATGCCAACTGTACTATGACAGAAAATCCGGAAAAGGTAGGTAATCCATATCCAAGCAGAAACTCAGGGCTGGCATGGATGGTTTGGCTTGGTTGGCTACGCGCACCATGGAAATCTATTATTTATATTTACTCTGGGATACGAAAATCACTTGTGGTTCCACGTTGTCATAAATGGTCTAACACTAACACGCTTATTGTAATTTCTTTTGGGACACTGATTTGCAAAGTATACAGTGACAGAGACAAATCTAAGGGGTCTATTCACTAAGCTGCCATAGGCAGCCGAGTGAAGGACCGACCTAAAGCGAAGTGAGCCGAACGCTGTTCAGCTATTCACTTCAGGCTGGTACGGCTGATTTTGGCCGTATATCGGCTGAAATCAGCCGTACATCGGGTGGCTTTGGGTCGGTCGAACATGCACAGCATGTTTGGCCGACCCGAAGTGCAGAAGGAGTTCGACTCAGCCGATCCAACATCTGGATCGGCTAAGCCGAACCTCCGGCAGACTACTCGCTGCTGTTCGGTCTATTCTCATAGATGCCGAACAGCAGTGAGTGAATAGCCGAATGCTGCTGAGTGACATTCGGCTGTTCTGCTCGGTCCCTCTGTGGTACTGAGCAGAACAGAAAAATAGTTTAAAAGGTAGAAAAAAATAAATAGAAAATGATTGTGCGGAGCTAGCAGGGACAGCTAGCTCCGTCCAACTGTTTTCAATTGGCCGGCGGTTCTGGTGCCATCAAAAAAAAGAAAAGAAAAAAAACTCTCCCGGGCGCTCCGGGAGTCCCCCGCTCCCGGCCGCCCAGGAGAGAAATACTGCTTTTTCTTTTTTTTTCTTATTCTGACACGGAGCTGTGTCAGAATATAAAAAAAAAAATGTTTTGCAATAGCCAATAGCAAACCAGCTATTGTACCCGCCCTCTGCTGCTGTCAATCAGTAGTGGTGGACCTGATGGAGAACTGCAGCAGAGGGCGGGTGCAATGCTAGTTTGCTATTGGCTATTGCAAAACATTTTTTTTTTTATATTCTGACACAGCTCCGTGTCAGAATAAGTCGGCCGCTCAATTGCCAGGCCGCTCGGCCAGCTTTGGCTTTCAGCTCGGCTCAGGCGAGCCGAGGCATGTGCGTTCGGCTTGACTGAGCCGCTCGGCCAAGTTCGGGAGCTGTACGGGCTATAGTGAATAGCCCGTACAGCAGCCCTTCGGTTCTACTGAACCGAAGGGGTCCTAGGGCCGAAGCTAGCCGAAGGATCGGCCGAAGCTACGGCTAGATCCTTCAGCTGCTTCGTGATTAGCCCCCTAAGTCTAATATCATTTTAATGCTGTCAGAGTAATGAAAACTGATTGCTGTCTGGTTGATAAGGGACATTGCATTCTGCATACTTTGCCTTTAGCTCTTATGAGTTGTTCTTTATTAAGTGTATATATAGGAAGTAGCCATATAACAGCTGTTATAATATTATTGCTTTTTTGAGCCACTAGCTGGCAGTAGACGGCTGCATTTCATACATCACAAAGCATGAAAAAATGGGTAATTGAACACAAATGAAATGTTTCTGATGCTGTCAAATGAAAGCAAATTCAGGACTCAATGTTTAGGACGATGGCATTATTTAGTTTTTATAGGTGGGGCCATACTACCATTGTGTACAGACAGCACCAGGAGTTGATAACTGTAGACATTATGCAAAGTCTGATTTTTTTTTTTTTATTATAATTCAGAGCCTTGTGATGGAAAAAGGTTTCTCATTTGATTTTTGTCCCAAAGCAAGCATAACTGGCATTCTGCAGAGCTTACATTAACCTTGAACATCTTAGGTAGAAAGCTGTGTTTTAACATTAAACCACATTGTTCTCTGCGTACTCAGCAGACCTTTAAACACAGAGCTCTATTTATTGTAGGTGCAGAGGGAGCAGCCTCACCTGGTTCTATGGGGGGCCAAAGCTATCAGTCATATGGAGCCAAAGTAGTCATAACTATATGTTGCTATAGCTATGCCAGCAAGGTTAAAGCAAAGTGAGAACCTTGATGCACGCTACTCATAGATTCACTGCTAAAGACAAAATTATCATGCTGGCTGCTGGTAGGATTGTTCCTGCTAACTATAGAGCATTCTAATTGATTTATAGCAGTCTGGTAGAATGTCTGAATTATATATACATACAAATACAAAAATAATTTTCCAATGCTGTTACTGCAAACATAAAGTGCTGTATTGAGTCACCTCTATAGCTGCCTGGCAGTTGCATGGTCTCCTATCGCTATAGTTATATTTCAACTGTTGTCTGGTGCTATCACATGTATGCAGGCATTGATTTAATATGCGTACATATGTGATTAAACATTGGAAAAACAATAAGCTGGAAGATCATCCCTAGCATCAGTCTGCTAGGGATGATCCATACAGAGACACACAGAAGGGCCAACTAGGGAAATCAACAATCAATGCAAACAGTAGAAACAATTGCAAATTCCTCATAGACTGGAAGGAACTCCTGTAAAGTCGCAGTGCTGCTGACCTGCAGACTTAAATAGTTATTTGCTCAAATTATAGACTGATCAAATATGATTATATTCTCCGATGACATTAAAGTCATTGCAGTCAATGAGTCTATAATTTTTCTTGGTTGGTCCACTTCATCCTCCACCACTCATGCTGTCAGGGCCTACATAGGCTCTGAGGCAGATTATCCCTTAACACTTTAATGATCACAGGTCTTTGATGCATACATGGTAATACCACATTTAGAATCCTCAGTATGCATTGGGTAACTTCACCCTTTGAGTGTCTATGGGTAGATTGTGGGGGATGCTTAAGGTGGGTTAAAATGTTAAAGGACCACTATTGTGATACATTTCGAAATATAATAACTGCACGGGGCAATACATGTAGTGATAGTATTTACTATATTATTACTTTATTGTTTATTTATATCACATGTCTTTTATTTGTATTTTTCTCCACACTTACAATCAGACCAAGCTGTCTAGCAAAAGTGACAGTGATGGGGGTTGGGGCAAATACCAACAGGGGTGTGTACAATGTCTGCCCATTATTTACATTTGTTAAACGTTTAGTTGTAACTGTTGCTCAAGCATCTCTGGCAGATGCTTAGTATGCATGCAAATGTGAAAGAAAATATAGATAAAGATATGTGAAATAAGGAAGACAGTAACATACTAGATAATATCATTGCATTAAAGCCCACGCCATGCACAAGACAAAAAAAAACCCTTGCAATGGGTTGCAACCCCCTCCCACCACACACGACAAAGATTAAATGCTTGTTAAGTCTAGGAGGGCAGGGATAAGGAGTAATATTTACCTCACTCTTTGCTCCAGTAGACTCCCTCTGTCTGTATAGCCGTTCCACTATAGCCACCTCCCAAAGGCTCTCCTGGCCACAGTCCACACTTGCCTCATTCACATACAAAACCAAACCAAAGTTCCTCATTATATGTAATGATGCCAAGGGATCGCCCACAGCCCGGGGTGTCAGGGAGAAGAGGATAGTGCCGAAGCCTTCCTGAGCTGGGGGCTTAGGGTAAGTAAGATCTACTCTTCTTCTACCTCCTAGACCTAAGGAACATTTACCTTTGCAGCACATGATGCCCCCACTGCAAAGGTTTTTTTTTTTTGTCTTGTGTCCTGGAGTTGGGCCTTAACTGCATATACTTATATTTTTCATAGTACTAATCATTTAAAGACTAGCTCCACATATATAAACTAATAGTGATGTAAAAGAGCCCTCTAATAATTTAGGGGAAAAACATATTTGTTAAAAAACTGACCTTTTGGTGTGCTGTACACCAAACGTCTTAGTCTCAGCGTTAGTGGGATCTCAGAAATCTTCAAGCAGTGACAGCCTCTCCACACTACCAGTGGATGCTCCTCACAAGGTCAGAGAACCCCTCAGTACATGTAAAGAGATAAAAACAGAGCTCAATTTTCATGTGTTAAACATTTAATAAATTAAGAAATAGCACAAGTAAATATACTCACAAACACAATGCACGTGGGTTATTTAGTAACCACGTGCATTTCATAGTGCATCAAATTATGAGCATCACACTCGTATTCGTAGCACTTTTTCTCAGAAGCAAGTTTTCAAAAACGGCCGCCAATTACATCCCTGTCGGCTTCTGTGTGCTTCTTAGGCTGACGTGTTTCCGGGGGCACGCCGTTTTTGAAAGCTTGCTTCTGAGGAAAAAGTCCTATGAATACGAGAGTGATGCTCTTGCAGGCTACTTATTAACCCATGGGCATTTGATTTTTGTGAGTACATTTACTTATGCTTTTTTGTTTCATTTTTAATAAATGTTCTACACATGAAGGGGGTACTCTTTATCTTTCTGGTGTGCTGTGTTTATATCTTTTGCAGTTTGCTGCATAATTTTCTTTTACGTATTTCTAAAGCCATTTTTTTTTAACATTGCATAGGAATCAAAGAAAATTGTTAAAACTCAGGTTTTTTGCCAACTGTGTCACAGTTAGGAGATTTCCCTTCCTGTCTGGTACACACAATTGAAAATGGTAGTTAGCTCTACAGAGCGAGGCAAATGCCCTCTTTGACTGTTATCACAAGAACAAATGTCCTCAATGGAAGATTTATCCTCTGTTCTGGTGACAACTGAAAATTTTGGCTTTGGCTCACTTTCAATGACAGTGACAGTGGTCACCAGAATAAAGAGAGAGTTTCTAAACCCTCACAACTCTATCCAAAACTACAAAAGAAAAAAAAAGAAAGTTTGTGGCTTTTGATAGCAATGGAAGTGCAAACCAATGCATTTCAATGCATTTGCTCAAAGCAATACAAAAAATTTAAATGTAACTAAAGATACGTAACTGTGAAGCCAGTCTCAGTATGGTGTTAGGCAGCTACTCAGTGAATGCCAATAACTCAAATCAAGATGAATACTCTAATCATTCATCCCCATAGAGATTTACTAAATTCCACAGCAAATATGCAGTCTTTGTGTGCTTGCTGATTCTTGGTAATCTCATGGAACATTTACAAAATCAAAAATGATTTTATAAATGATTGCACATCAATCGTGAATTGAATATTTTTCAACATAAAACTTAACAACAACAATAGTAACCTTGAACCCCTACGTTATTATCACATATGAGCATGTCAATGGTCAAAAGGAAAAAAATATATATAATCAAAAATGTTTTTATTGAAACAATATATTAAAACAATGGGTCCCTGTGTTACCTTTTTGATTTTAGGTATTTTAGTAGATTGTGTCAGTAATAAACATTTTTTTCCCATTATCTAAATATATATTTTTGTTGTATCTAACCTTGTTGAACATATACAGGGTTATTCACAAAAGGGTGAAGAGTTTGGAGAAGGCAGGAGAAGTGAACAATCTAGGTCAAAATAGCCGATTTGGAAAACATTCTCAAATTCAGCTCATTTTCCAGTTCAGTTATGTTGTCCTAGATTGTTCACTTCTCCTGCCTTCTCCAAACTCTTCACCCTTCTGTGAATAATCCTGATAAATATTCACATATGCATCTCAAAAGCCAGAGCGTCCCACTCGGCTTCTGGCAACCAGTGACATCAGCTGCGCGGGACTCTTGACAGAGCTCTTAGCAACCTGGGACGCTCTAGCCTGAAAGTGGGCAGCAGGCACACCTGCCACCCCCCCTCCATGTGACCCAATGAGGGTTATGTAATTATAGGGACAGCCCTGGGGTCAGTGCAATGAACCTTCCCTAGATGAGAGTGTAGGTTTCTGCCTCACATTAGTGTCAGAGCCAATGTGAACACTGCTCTGGCCATGTACTGGGTGGGCAGCATCAAGTTAAACTGAAGTAGAGAGTTCAATTGAGTTATTTGCAGGATGTACTGCACACCTACAGTTTACTCAAAAAGTGAGAATATCTTTAGATTCTCAGGACATAAAATATTTTTATTTTTTTATTTATGAGTTAACTTTGGAGTAGATCTTATTAGTTTTAAATGTGTTTGGGTACATCAAAGTTATTAAGAACCCAAAGTCCCTTAAAAGTCATTTGGATATAGGTTTCACCTCCAGCTTCCTCCAGCAACCTGAAGTCAAACTTATGTACATAATGCCAAGCGAACATAGAAAATCAAATATTTAGATTTTCATAGAAATTATGATAATAAGGGCTTGTTCATAACAGCAGCATCAGGCCCAATGCAAGGACAAGACAAACCAATGTTCTGTATTGGTGTGCGCTGCAAAAAATTAGGACAGGTTGCTTTTTTGCACAGTGCGTTGCAACACCTTGTAATGTATCACAATGCCCTGAAGCATAGACATTAAAAAAACAAAACAAACTGCAACTAGTGTTAAAAAAGGATTGTAGCGCTGTGCAGTGCAAAGCATCTTAAAAACGCATGCCAGAGCGTATTTGTTATATACATGCTAATGCATGTGCGATGGTATGGACAAGCCTTAAAGCATTTTTCTGCTCTGTCTCTTTAAGAGAACTGAGCCATCTTGTTGTATTCACAGTTCTCAAAGTCACAACATCTGCTGCACATTTTAAGTCTATATATTTAGATTTAATTATTCTTCTTATTATGACTTTATTCTTATACTGCACTGATGGCTTACAATTAGAAAGGCATACGGCGCATACTAATGTGCTATGTGAGGAGTGGTACTATTTATTTTACCGAAGCTGATCCTTCCTGCAGATTTTTACTGCATACAAAGCCATGTGTGAAGGACAAACTGTACAACTTGTTCCTTTTTAGAGGGCTTTCAGTCTCTACATGTGTCAAGTAGCAGAGCAAGTGGCTTGGATGTAATCGCAGTCATTTAGGACATAGCAAAATATTCATATTTTATTCACTGTCACTGCCATTATTACCAGACTTATGATAGTAAATTTGAACTCTAATAACATTTAGAAAGTGTGTTTAAAGAAAGCATATAGCTGTAGGTGTAACACATGGTGACTCTTGCACACTAGTTGAAAATGATTTCAACTAGTGAGGATTTGGTCTTCATTCTGTACTCCACAATAAGGAATCATTCTCTGCCATGCCGTTCATGAAGGGGCTATTTGATCCTTGCCAGCTTTTCCAAGCTAACAACTTCTTTTGTACACACCTTCCCTGCCCCAACGCCACTTCACAGGGCCATCTCCAGCTTTACAGGATCATCCAAGCTTGAGTTTACCATAATGGCACTCATGGACCAGTGCCTAGAGAAGAAGGGTTAGAGGCAGCAGCACCAAGCCTCAGCACTTGCAAACTATGATAACTTTCCCCTTATTTTGCTTTCTTCTTTTGACCACGTGTGTACATTTGTGCCTAAATTCAGCAGCAGAACTATAGTGGAAAGGCAACCCTCTCAATTCCAAAAGAGGCACACCTATTGACAAAAAATATGTAGGGAAAGCCCACCTTACCACACCATGAGTTACTCAGACTGTGAAGAATTATTATGCAGGAAATGATTTGTTAAAGTTACACTAAATTCAGGAGGTAAAACGTAAAAATGCATTCAGGCACCTTAACTATTAACAAAAATGTATCTTATTTGTTTATCACTCGGCTGTAGATCCTCAAATCATCTCTGAATTGTTGCTGACACTGTCCTTCCTTCTGGTGGGTGGCTACTTTTGTTCCCCATGGTCCCTGGGTGCGTTGCTCTAAGCTCGACTCCCGTTATGGACTACAATCACAATACAAATTGGTAAACTGAAAGTGATATTGTCGTTCATCACAGGAGTGAGCTTGGAGCGGTGGCTACTTTAAAACATACACAGGGACCATAGGGAACAAAAGTAGTCACCCTCCAGAAGGAAGGACAGTGTCGGCACCAATTCAGAGGTGATTTGAGGATCTACAGCCGAGTGATACACAAGATACATTTTTGTTAATAGTTAAGGTATTTGAATGCATTTTTAATGTCACTTTAAACCCACAAATACTATTTCACCACTACCTTTACTTTATAGCGGCTTTTCAAAATAACAAATGCAATAATTTAGAGGTTGGATGAAAGGTTAAGTGTAGTATAACACTTGTGGTACAGTACATTTTTATAAAGGATAGTAAAAATACACAGTGTTAAATTAAATAAATGAACTGGAGTGCAATCATGCAGTAATACAAAAGTGCATAAATGTCAACCAAAAAACAAAAACATTGAATGTTGAAAATAACAAAAACTCCAACAAATTGGAGTGCAGTCTACTGAAAAGTATATAAAGAAATTCTCAGTTTGTTATAACGGTGATGCCTACCCAGTGGCACAGCACAGAAATTATTACATACAGTATAAACCACAGGAATCATCCGCCGTAATAGTGTGGTGCCCTTCCATGCCCCCCCTCTCCCAGTTGGGGCTAACCGGATAGCCGTGACCTTATAATGAACAGTGTGCTTTATTCCCATTTGGGGAAATATGTAACTTCTGCAGAGTGATATTCAGATTCTAGCCACTCCAAACCAATTACATATTCCATATTTATTGTTTTTTTGTGTGGGGGTTACATTTATGTACTATGGTATTACTGCATGATTGCACTCTTTTCTTAATTTTTTTAAATTTAGCACTGTGTATTTTTTTAATATCATTTGTATGTCCCTTTTGAGAAAACTGTACTGGCGCTTAGCTTTTCTTACTTTTTAGTGTTTAGGTTGACTGCATAATGTTTAAGTGTGCCCCAATTTATTTGGGCTCCCACTTTCATGGAGTTGCGGCTGTGCCCCCTCCTTCTTGTTTTCTCCTGGTTTTATAATAAAGGTGGTTTTGACATTGTCATTAATAAAAGTGTTATTATACATATATTAAAAATATATATATATGTATATATATATATTTACCTCAAAAATGTAGGTGCGTTTCCCCTTTAAGACTCACCTCCGAGTTTTTCGGCGGGAAATCCTCAGCTCGTGGGGCTTCTGGAAGGTTCCAGGGCACTGCCTATAAAAGGAACGGTCGTGAGAGGAATGGTTACTCGGTCGGACTTTAACACAGCAAGCTCCCCACCCCCAATCCCTTTATTTATGTATAACATATGTAGCGGGCTTTTATGTGGTAGTGTCACCTTCAAAAGGAGGGGGACTTTAAGTCTGGTCATGGTAAATTTGATATCGCTTGAGTTTTGATGACTGAGCAATCGACGTTTTGGTTTTAAGAGTTATTAACGGTTTAATTAAATCAGCTACGTTTTAAACCAATAAAAGTGCCACGGCCATTTTTATTCCAAAAAATTGGTTGTTTCTGTGTTTCTTTTTGGGTTTTTTTAGGTTAATATAAGGTACCGCATGCAATTCCATATACTGTAGATATATATTGGTACATTCTTATAGATGAGGGCACAAAGGAGGGACCAACTGAGAAGGAAAGAAGGACTGAGGGATTTGGTTAAGAAGGGACAATCTCTCCAAATGAAAGACAGTTGCAAGCTATGGGAAAGAGGTGCAAAAAAAATCTCTCATTTCTCTTACAGGATTTGGTGGTCTGTACAGGTGAAAAGGGGTTCTGCTTATAGAGCAAGTTGCATGCTGTCTACAATTTAATTTTTAGTAATATAATCATGCAACACAAGGGATAGAACTTTAGGTTTAAAGTGACATTAAAGGCAAAAAATGTTTTCCCTCCCCCCCATGTTAATGTTAGCACTTACCTTAAATGATGTCTCTTTTTCCGATCTTCCTCTTCTTTCCTGATGTTTTCAGCCTTCTCTCCAGCGGTGCGGCGGCTCTCCGATCCAGCGCTGACTGTTCTGTCCCTCCGATCCAGCGGTGTCTGCATGCGGGTGCACGCGTCCATAGACTTACCTTGCGTCCCTCGTCGCGTCCCGGCCGAAAATGAGAACTGCGCATGCGCCCGCCCCAAGATCCTTTGCGGCCGCTCGAGAAATTTCTAATTTTCGCACAAGACCGCGCACGGAACACAGGTGAGCCTAAACTGCTGTTTGAGCAGGTTTTTTTTTTTTTTAGCTTTTTGCATATATCTACTGCTTGCTAGCTGTAGATATATGCAAAAAACGGGAGGGGTTAAATATCCTTTAAGGACAGAACAGAAGGTTTACCTAGGGCAGCAAAATGTGTAAATAGGGCTCTGGGAGCATTAACCCCATATCCCCTTACAACCAAAGATTACAATCACCCATCTGGGAGAGGACTTCTCAGTCATCAGGCAGACATCATTTCACATGTTATAATGGTTTGTTGACTCCTAGACCTCGAGCTACTACCGTCAAGACACAAATCTCTTATGTTCCCTTTTCTTGTCACCAGTTCTTCATTAGGTCTTGCATTCCCAGGTTATAAAGACAGAAATAATTGGAGGAAATTATGGAATAGCCAGTGTTTCAGCACCTCAAAGGACACCTTTTTTCAAGGTGACATTAGGGGTGATTCCTGTCCCTGAAACATTAGCTGATGATTGCTACTTGTGGAGTTCCGGACTTTTCATAATTTTCTTCTTGTACGGAGTTACCGTTGTCCGCAGCACCTGAATAGAGTACAATAAGCTATAATGAGTTTGTTGAAGTGTGTTATTAAAAAAAAAAAAAAAATCTTCTTGATCTATCTTTGATGTTGTTTCCAGCAAGAACCTTTTCCCCTAGAGTGAATAGTAATGCAACTGAAACAGCATTTCTACATGTGTAAAGCCCAACTGAACCTTCTCCATTTGGCTGTCTATATCTGCAGATCTACCTATTGTTCCAGTGTGCAGTTTTCACTGAAGGCAAACTCTACATATGTATTTTTCTAGAATACACTTGTTCAGGTCTTTGCCCAGGTCTGTGACAGGTATACTATAAAGCACAGATTTCCTGTGTTTGTGTTAAACGGATATGCGTTGGTTTACAATATTTGACTTTGCTGCTGTATTGTTATAACAAATTTTACTAGCCATTAGGTAGTGCATATTGATGCAATGTTTCCCTTGTTATATTTTAAGGTTTTCTCCCCATGAATTATGCTGTTTCTGAGATGGTAACTCCGGCTACATTTCAAACACCAGTTACCAAGGCAACAACTGTTTTCTCTAATGTTCTACACGGTCTTCACAATTAGGACGATGTGTATTTATATAGGATTTTGGCTTTAAAGTGCGACTTAAAGTAGAGCATTTTACAAGTAAAAATATAATCACAAGACACAATGTACTATCACAGGTAGCCCTTACAATGTAAAGTGCCCTTCTCTCATATGCAGATCAACTGGTCCAATTAACCTGTAACTAACCTGGAGAATTCAAGCTTAGCATCCGATGAAAAAATTTCACCTTCAATGAACATTGCTTGTCAAAATGATCAGCGGATTCACAGATATGGGTTACTGAAGTTATATACAGATCTGTCTTTCCCTATAATTGATGGGTTTGACCTCACCATCACCCACCTTTCTACAGGTTAAGCGGCCCGCCTATTACATTATAAGACCAATGGGGAAGCAAGGGAGCTTGGGAGCAGAAGAGGGTGCAGTTAAGCCCAGATTTGCATCCAATTTCAGCTGCCTATAAATTTAGAAATTATGGCTGTATTTTCTCTGGAAATAGTATAATTAAAAGAGTTTGTATTGCTATGCCAAAGCCAACTGTCAGGACTTATGGTTAAGATCCTCTTTTGTCTTCAGTAGGTGTTGAGGGGGTCAGTGATTGGCATAATTAGTGTTGTCTTTCTGAGATCAGTGGGCAGTATGATATGCTAGAAAATGGCCAACTGGAGGTGCTTTGGGAATGTCAGAGCCGGTATTGAACTGAATAATAAATATACAGAAAGACTGTTCCTGAAAACAAAATGGAGCTGAACATAAAACTATGGCAGTTTCAAACAGACTTCAGTTGCCATCCATTCACTGTCATGACAAAGATATTATTGTGTTCTTTGAACCAATCATGGATTCCTCATGTGAGTGAATGGGAGCAACTAGAATAAAGATGGACAGGCCAGAGACATTGGGGGGACTTCCCTGAGGAACTTTGACCAGAGGACCTCACTGGAACAGGGGACAGCACTAAGCTATGACAAGATGCCATTTTCCTGAGAATGCTTAACCGCTACGGAATTTGTAAACCAGCAACAACTGAGGCTAAGTGACTTTATAGTGTATCCTCTTATAGAAACCTTTGCATGTGCTAGAGAATAGTATATGTGTATGTATGTATTAGCGGCCTGCATGCTTATGTATTGTTTTACCTGCAACTAAGTAGGTGGTGTATAGCATTTGTTGTATTGTAAAAGTATGGTAAATACTACTGGGTCAAATTTTCTTCTACCACAAGATTCAGATAAGCAATTAGCTCTAAACACCCGCCCACCTCTAACCCATCCTACTAGCCTTTTTTTTTCCATATAACTTGTAAAGTCAGATATACTCACTCGCAGTTTCCCGTATGGGGGGAACGCAGATCCAGCGGTGCAATGGCGCCTGATAGTGCCTGTCCCATCCACTCCCCTATGCTAACATTGGTCCTCTTTTGGATCCTGGGAGGACCCTGGCCAATAGACATCCAATCAGGGCTGGATTAAGAGAATTATGGGCCTGGTGCTGGCGGTTGGTCGGACGGGAAGCAGGAGGCGGCTCTCTAATTTGGCGACTTCTCACTCCTGGGGCCTCATCACTGATCAGAGAGCAGCTGGTGCCTCTGCTTGGTTGTGTTCCATTGGACATACCAAAGTGATCTGGGCTGGTCTGTAGTGGGCCTGGAGCTGACGCTGCAGTAGCCTCTAAGTTAATCTTGCCGTGCATCCTATAGGAAGTGTCCATGTCATGCAGGTGCTGACGTAAACACTCAAGGAAGGATTCAAGCAGCACCACGTGACCACTGCTTAGTGCTTAGGTAAGTAAAATAGGGTTTTTAGTTAAGGATTTTTTTTAGATAGAGAAAAATGGGAGGGAGGGGTGGGTGGAGTTTAATATTTATCATACAGTTGGACTTTAATATGTTAAATAAATGGCAATAACTGCATTAAATTGATTTTTTGGGGATGTCTTCCTTGTGCTAAGCTTTAACTTAGCACATCCACCACATGACACTATCCACCACCAACTGTTTAAATTACATTTTGTTTCAGCATATTGTTTCTATAACTATTTTATGTTCTTGCATTACTGCTCATTATAGGGAAATATATTATGCAGTATCCACAGAGAAAAAAAAATGTATCTGCCCTCGAATACTCCATATTACTGCTGTACAGATTTGCTTCACGGTTTAATAAACTTGGCAACGAAATGCTTCTATTTACATACCAGGACCCAGATGCAGCCATCTCAGCTTCTAGCCTATCGCTTTGTGATTTAAAAAGATTTGCCTCTAAATAATAGATTGTGCAGATATTTCATATATTTTGGATGGAAAAGTCCAAATACTTTTAAAAAAAGCATTTTCAAAATGTATTTCCAACACTTTTTATTCCGCTCTCGCAACATGTTTTTATGTATGTGAAAATAATGAAACACTTTGGTATTATGTATTATGACTGTAAGGAAAATCAACTTTCTAGTCACTAATGGGGTAGCATTAGCCGCATTAATATTTATGCATTTGGCTCTTTCTGATGGTTGTATATCTGGGCCATTTCATTATTGTGTCTGCTCATTTTCCATCAAACACCACTGATAAACAGGTCTTTGGAAATGTTATTTTCCCCCCGTTTACATTTAAACACGCTTTCCTGCAGGGTTAGAAATTGTCCCTTTTGAAATGATGTTTCTGCAATGCAGCCATATCCATGTTTTTAGTATAACAATCATGGTTAGAATGTATAAAATTCTTTAACGTAGTATAGGCATGATATGTAATTATGAGAAAATTATATGTGGAAGTTTGAATGGAATAGACCATCTTTTGTTATTGTAATCCTGCTTGTGAATGTGATCAGTTTATTGTATACTGTAGCATAATTATGTATTAATAAAAGGCTTTCTTTTTATGTTACTATGGATTTTTTTTACTGTTCATAGTACAGCACACCTAGGGTGCACTGCATTGTATTGTGTGACAGTGTGAGCTAAATACATGATAACTGTGTCTTTAGGGCAATACTGTGGTGTGAATGGGCCCTAAATCAGCTAAATGCTTTTGAGTGGAGCAAAACAAAAGGTGTGCAAAGCCTTGCAGTGCATTTTTTCTTGGAAAGTAGAGGAGAAAAGCCTGTCCCTTGCCAGCATGGTGCAGAGAAGGACCCGTGCTCTGTGCGTGAAAGCAGTGGTCTGTCTGCAGAGGTCCCACATGCCCCCTGCTGAGTCAAAGCTAGAGCTCTCCAATCAGCAAGCAGCATGAGCTTTGCTGCTTTCTAAAGAAAATGGACTTTAAGACTTTGAACACTTATTGTTGTGATTAGCTGATTTAACCTGAAAAATCAGTTGGGCTTTCACCAAACTTAATATGTAACTCTTAACCTGAACCCTAGGGGCCAATGCACACTATGTTGGTGTGTTGCATTAAGTCAGCCTTTGAAATAAAAGCACGGCCACACTGTAAAGCTGCCCATACACCTTGCGATCATCGGACGACACTTTTCGTCCGATGATCGAACCGTCGTACAATTTTTGTACGGTGGCCGCATCCAGCTCCGATTATCGCAAGGTTGAATCAGCAGTAATTAGACGAAAGCACCTGGACGAATTGCGGTAATCGATTGCACGTATTTTCCTTTGCGCATGAGCAGTGTTAATCATACGAATTTTGATGTACGGAAACGCCACCAACCGTGCGAAAATCTTACGATCGACTGAAGTTTTCTAACCTGCTGGTTAGTCAAAAGTCGATCGATTGTACAGTATTTGCGTTTGTACACTGCCCATCAACCTTACGAATATCGGACAAAAACGCGATCGCATACGAAAATCGGCCAATATTGGTAAGGTGTATGGGCAGCTTTAGAAAGGATTTCCCTCACAATGGAATGCACATTTCCCCAGTGGGACATAGATGGCAAAGGCACACGGATAACCCTTCCCTATTCTTTCTAAAACTAAAGTGAAATGTTTTACATTTAGATATACTTATTTTTATTACAACAATTACATTTTATTTTCTTGTGTTTCCTAGGCAATTCAGACATTCAGACTACCACAGGGAAGAAAATGTGCTCAACTAATCCAGAAAGCTGGGTGACCTTCGATGATGACAATCCATTCCAGACTCCCCAGAAGTCACTGATCCATCCTCATGACAACCATTACATTCCTAGATCAAGAGGGCTGAAACTGAGTCTGTCACACGACCATACAAGCCTGTCCTCCAACGCCAGCACTCCTCACACATCTCCCATAATTGACTTTACCAGCCCTGGACCTCCTTTTAATTCACCTTTGTGCACACCCATCAAAGACAGTCCAGTCACTCCATGCACTACAAAAACAGGGTCTTATAACTTGTACCCCATTCCAGAGTTTTCACAGGTTCAACCCTATACGTTATCTGAGCCCTCAACTTTGCTGGCAGAAAACCAGACATCAAGCATTCCATCACCTGCATATTCAGGTATAAATGATTCAAGTCCGAAGTTGAAAACTATAAATTATTTAGGTAGCTTAACAAGTTCACATTTGCAACAACCACCTAATGAGTGTGCGTTTTCAAGCCCGTTTTGGAACAATGACTTTTCAGGCATCATTTGTTCAATTGAAGCAGGCAATGTGATAGACTCTCAGATAAAAGATAAAATTCCTGCAAAACAAGAACACAACGCAACAGAAAAAGACACATTTAATAACCAGCGAAGCCTTAACCAGTGTTCTTTCAGCTACGTGTGTGAAAGGCTTCAGCATTTAAACACTGACCCACCTGACAATTTGAAGCATCATCTTGCTTGTGCTGAAAGAAACAGGCCTTCATTTATTCCACAAAGTCTCTTTAGAAGTCAGAAAAAAGATGGGTGGCCTTTCATGTTGAGGATTCCGGAGAAAAAAAACATGATGTCTTCCAGGCAGTGGGGACCTATTTACCTGAAAGTTCTGTCTGGTGGAATTCTGCAAATGTATTATGAAAAGGGCCTTGAGAAACCATTCAAAGAGTTTCAACTTCATCAGTTCTGCAGGCTTTCAGAACCCAAGCTGGAAAACTTAGGAGTTTCTGAAAAAATACACTCAGTTAAGATAGAAAATGTAACTTATTCTGAAAAAAGAAAATACCACCCAAAACTTGAAGTGGTCCATGAAGCCGAAATTGAACAAATGTTAAAATTAGGCACCACTGATTACTGTGATTTAACAGATTTTATCATAACAATAGAGGAAGAATTGATGATGCTCTCTCCAGTACTGAAACAAAAGAGAACTTATGAAGAGCCTGAAATGTCAGTGGAATTAGTGGACAACGTTTGGGCAGAAGTCACCAAAGATGGAAAACTACATGACAAGGCAGTAATGTCTCAAGTGTACTGTCTTTGTTTCATTCACAGTGGTGTAGAGTGTTTTTTAACAATGAACGACTCCGAGTTGCAAAGGCTATCGGAAAATTATTTTGGAAAGGACAATGATGAAAAACTGATCAACATTTCCGAGTATCATTTCCATAAATGTGTTAAAAAACACGAATTCACAAAGTCCAGGATAGTTAAGTTCACCCCAGTGGATGGATGTAGGTTTGAGCTGATGCGATTTAAAACTCCTTGTGTATTAGAAGAACTTCCCTTTTCTTTGAAGAGCTTGGTTGTGGTCCAGGGGGCATATGTAGAGCTCCAAGCTTTTCTTAACACATCTGGAAGTGTGGTGGCTTCACCGCAGATACATTTTTGTGAGAATATAACCATCAATTTCCCAGTTCCTGCACAGTGGGTCAAAGCACTATGGACAGCAAGTCTTCAGAGGCAGAGGTCCCTGAAAACCAAGATGAACCGCAGAGCTTGCCTGGGATCCACATATGAAATTGAATCTGAACCAGTAATACAAGTGACGATCGGAACAGCTAAGTATGAGTATGCTTACAAGGCTGTTGTATGGAAGATTGATAGACTCCCAGATAAAAATTCTAGTAAGTAAATTTTCATTTTTAGAGAAACAAAAAGTAGTCATATTTATTAATCTGTGTAAAAAGCTGATGCACCACTGTGGGGCGCACAGTTCTTTGCTGCTCATCAGCTCCAATTTGTGACTATACAGCACTGTGAATCTCGTTCACACAGTGAAAAGCTGTGTGAATGCTTTATATATGGCGAAAGAAAAAATTTTCCAGCATACTTACCAGTTAGCCTGCATAAAAGACAAATTGCACTGTCCAGCTAATAGGGTTAAAAACAGAGCTTTTAGTTGCACAGCTTTTGCAAAATATGCAAAAACAGGTGTAGATAAACTCTGGCTCTTCAGTTGTGGTACATCTACAAATCCCATTAGCCATCACAAGACTCTGACAGCCACAGGTATGTCTCCCAGAGGCAGATGCATGATCGGATTTGTAGTTTCACCACAGGTGTGGGGCTGGAGTTTACCTATCCTTGCTGTAGAACATGCTGTAGCTTTTCCAATGATTGCAAGTTAGGCAGAGACCTGAGAAGGCAGCTGCCGTCTCCATAATTCATTTAGATTACTCTAGTTTTTCAGGTGCACACGGCACCATTTCCTATCTAATCTATCTTCCCCAGTGTTTTCTTTGCTTTACCCTTGCCTGTGCAGTCGATCCTTATAGGCTTCTATGGTACCATCTCCCAGCAATCTCCTGTAGATGAAGGTGAATGAGCTGATAATAGAGGCCACTGGGAATTAGGGCACAATTTACTACTTGGTAACAAAAAGTAAAGATGACGACTTCCGGTTCCGGCGCCTGCAGAGCGAGACGCGTATGTGAGGAGCTCCGGGCTTTCGGGACAACTATATCAGCATTTTATATCGGCCAGAGCTGCCGTCGAGCGGTCACGCAAGACCTAACCAGCCTTCATACCCGGTCTCTGCCCATGGACAGATTCGTTGACAGGTCTCGCGCTCCGCTGAGATCGGAATCCCGACCCGGGACAACGAGCGCGCGCAATCTGACGGAAGCCATGGAGGCCTCCCAATCGGCCTCACTAACGGACCCGGATGCCGAATCTATATCGGACCCTGAACCATCAGTCGACTCGGCGAAGATAGCCGCAGCGGTAGCCAGGTTATTGAAGCCCACCATACAGGCCTCAGTACAGGCCGCGGTCGACTCGGCTGTCACTAAGGGCATTCAGTCGCTCCGTCATGAGCTCCTGGCACAAGCTCACCGCGTCACGGATGTGGAAAACAGAGTTTCCCTCTTAGAAGACGAGCTGGCATCCACCAACGCTCGCCTACAGACCATTGCCAAACATCATCAAACGGTCACTGCCAAATTGGAGGATCTGGAGAACCGATCTAGGAGGAACAACTTACGTATAGTAGGTCTGCCTGAGTCCTACCTACCAGCCGACTTATCAAATCTCTGGATATGGATGATTATCAAATCTCTGCTCGCATCTCCTACCAGAAGCGCTGGGACTTACCCGTGCCTGCACTGTGGAAAGGGCACATCGCTTGGGGTTGCAGCAGCAGAAATACTCAAGCCCACGTCCAGTAATAGTGAAATACCTGTCATATGTGGATAAAGCAGACATCCTGAAGGCTTATCGCAATGGATCAAACTTTCGTTTTGACGGCCACAACATCCTTTTCTTTGCTGACTATTCAGCTGAAGTAAGCCGCAAGCGGAAGGCTTTCTCCGAGATCTGCAAGATGCTATACCAAAGGAAACTGCGTTTCTCCCTGATCTACCCGGCGACTCTGAGTATCCAATCAGGGGACGGGACTCGTCACACTTTTACATCTCCTCAAGATGCCCTACAGTTTCTTGAACCGGCTGAAGTGGCGGGCTCTGATCAACGTTCCCACTTTGGAAGCAAGCGACAATGAAGATCCTCCCCACCTCCAAACTCCACATTGGGAGAGCCCACCTGAATCCACCCGGGCCCGCCGGGAGAAATGTTGATCTGAAGCAGGATCCCCGACCCTGACCGAGGCGGCTTGTCTCTGTGGCTCTTGGCCGGCGATGCAACGTGTTAAAGGGTGCACCACCTCTTGTTTATTTTTTGTGGTTTTCTTCTCATCGGCCTCGTAGTTTTGAAGTGGGAGTTTGTGCCCGCTGATGGGTACCCCTAGTTTTGGCTTGTGTATCGCCTACATTACTTCACCATACGGATGGAACGGACGGAGGACTTCACCTCATCTCATCACGTAACTATGTTTAACAGTTCTCACCTATATATCCCCACCGTCGACACTTTTTCTAAGACGGCATGACTCTGGCCTACGATAGACCCCCTTACCTAAAGTCCCGTTTCCCTTTTCACTAGTGTTTTTGATCCGATTCGCACTGTGGGAAAAAAGGGAGTGTTATGACTTGTTCTTTTTTTTCTCAGACTCTTTACTCCATGGGGCTCATTCACCCTGCTCCGGGTTTACTGGTCCAGGGTGAATCGCCTGTGGGAGAGAGATTTTCTATGTTATGTTATTTTTTCTGTTCCACTTTGTTAACTGTGTTGATTTTTCTCATGTCCATGAATTCTGATTTGCAACGTGCATGTATTCTGCAGACCTGTTTTAGGCCGGGTCGTGTGACCTTATTGTTTATGCTATTAACGGAGGGGGCTGCTCATGCTCTTCCAATAGTGGTGTTACTTATAAACGTGGAGACTCGCCCACTTCAACAAGTAGTATATTGGTCTATAGAGAGTCTTGGGCACAGTTGCCACATGCCCGCCTTCAGTCCTATTTTCTATAAATATGTCTAGTACAGTCAATATAGTGACTTGGAATGTAAAGGGGCTGCGCTCACCTCAGAAACGCTCCAGAATATTGCGTCATCTAGCTAAATTGAAAACCCACATTGCCCTATTGCAGGAAACCCACCTACTGCAGGCAGATCTCTACCGCCTACGTAAATACTGGGTTGGGGAAGTTCTTGGCTCCCCTTCCCAAGGAAGGAAGGCGGGAGTGGCTATCCTGTTGCACAAGAGTCTCGCGTATACTGTACTCTCCACAGACAGGGATACAGAGGGTCGTCTCTTGAAGGTCCATATCACAATCGAGGGGGCAGAATATGTCATCTATAATGTATACGCGCCAAACTCACCACCAGGCGAATTTTTTCGTACCTTAACCTCATGGGTTTTGCAGGATGCGGTGGCGAATAAGGTGATAGGAGGTGATATGAACTCGGTGGTGTCAGAGGCCGAGGATCGGGTTTCTACTAAACTACTGCAACAGGGGTTGGCCCCATCCTCGCCCTCACACTTAGAACGACTCCAATCAGACCTCAATGTATTCGATGTATGGAGACTGCAGAACCCGGAAGGTAGAGAATATACCTACTGCTCTCAGGTACATGCTTCCCTGGCTAGACTAGATTATATCTTCTGCTCCCAACCCTTGCTTTCCTATACTAAACAAGTCCTCATACATGACCTGGTGATATCAGACCACGCTCCGGTAGCGATTAGTTTGCACAGTCGTCTCCCCAGGGGTGACGCTCATATATGGCGTTTTCCCTCACATCTTCTGGACGATGTCAACTTCAGGGAGGAATTGCTACTGGCATGGCAGGACTACACAGTTACCACCTATTTTCTATAAATATGTCTAGTACAGTCAATATAGTGACTTGGAATGTAAAGGGGCTGCGCTCACCTCAGAAACGCTCCAGAATATTGCGTCATCTAGCTAAATTGAAAACCCACATTGCCCTATTGCAGGAAACCCACCTACTGCAGGCAGATCTCTACCGCCTACGTAAATACTGGGTTGGGGAAGTTCTTGGCTCCCCTTCTCAAGGAAGGAAGGCGGGAGTGGCTATCTTGTTGCACAAAAATCTCGCGTATACTGTACTCTCCACAGACAGAGATACAGAGGGTCGTCTCTTGAAGGTCTATATCACAATCGAGGGGGCTGAATATGTCATCTATAATGTGTACGCGCCAAACTCACCACCAGGCGAATTTTTTCGTACCTTAACCTCATGGGTATTGCAGGATGCGGTGGCGAATAAGGTGATAGGAGGGGATATGAACTCGGTGGTGTCAGAGGTCGAGGATCGGGTTTCTACTAAACTACTGCAACAGGGGTTAACCCCATCCTCGCCCTCACACTTAGAACGGCTCCAATCAGACCTCAACGTATTTGATGTATGGCGACTGCAGAACCCGGAAGGTAGAGAATATACCTACTGCTCTCAGGTACATGCTTCCCTGGCTAGACTAGATTATATCTTTTGCTCCCAACCCCTGCTTTCCTATACTAAACAAGTCCTCATACACGACCTGGTGATATCAGACCACGCTCCAGTAGCGATTAGTTTGCATAGTCGTCTCCCCAGGGGTGACGCTCATATATGGCGTTTTCCCTCACACCTTCTGGACGATGTCAACTTTAGGGAGGAATTGCTACTTGCATGGCAGGACTACACAGTTACCAATGACCTACCAGGCACTTCCCCTACATTATTTTGGGAGGCCGGTAAAGCCTATTTAAGGGGACGGCTGATTGCCTATGTGGGAGCCAAAAGAAAACAAGCGATAGCATCCCATTCAATGGCTAGTCTTGCACTACGCCAGGCCTATGCAGATTTCAAAACCAATCCCACGAACAAACTCATGACCTCCTGGGCCAAGGCTAAGGGGGAATACGAAGCATTATTACACAAATACGAGCTATATACCAAATCTGTTTGGGAGCTGAAGTTCCATAAATTGGGCAACAAATGTGGTAAACTGCTGGCCAATCTAGTCCGTCCACGTCAGACCCCCCGCCCGATACAATGTCTGAAAACCCCGCAGGGGTAGGGAGTCACTGACCCGAAACAAATAAATGCCTTGCTGCACACATATTACCATAAATTGTATACTACCCAATCTGCCCCGACTGACCACACTACCTTCCCCTTCGATGACATCCCTCTCCCAACCTTGTCTGAACCCCAACTGGAATCGCTGAACGCAGATATAACAGAGCAGGAAATACTGCACACAATAACGTCTTTAAGCAATGGGAAGGCCCCGGGACCTGATGGCTACACAGCAGAATTGTACAAATTCCTCAAAACCCCGCTGTCCTACATATATCCCATTATTAATTCTTACTTTAACCCTAAACCAGCGAGAACTTCTCTGGTGAAATGGAGAAGGGACTTCCCGCTGGAGGACTTTGAGAGTGCCGTGCTGGAGGGATGTCAGAACATTAGGAGGTGCACACCCAATGAGCAGTGGAGAGAGACTCATTTCAGGATCATACATAAGGCTTATTATGCCTTTGGTTTTTTTCATAAAATAAGGGCTCCAAGCCCATACTTAACAGCGTGCCCCAAATGCACCCTGGAGGGGGCCTCTCTCCGACACTGTCTCTGGGACTGTCCACACATTGTCGCCTTCTGGGAATCGGTACTCTCCTATTTAGCGGTCATTCTGAATACTCCCCTGCTCCGGGAACCTTGGCTGTGTTTGTTCAGTTATTGGAAATCATCTACGGTACCTAATAGACATACGCAGCAATGGGTGTATGTAGCTTTGTTACTGGCAAAACGTATAATTATGCATCAATGGCTCTCCAAGCAGCCTCCATCGCCCCAACATTTTGTGAAGGCATTAATGTCTTTGATGTGGAAGGAGAGACTTGAGGCAACCCTTGACCCGGACAAACACTCTGATTGGTTCTTTAAGAAGTGGGAACCTTTTATATTACACAGTTATTCCGGAGCCGAGCTACATGCTCTCATGTATCCCTTCAAACTAACTAAATGGTACCTAGAGAGGAGGTTGGAGAACTCCCTAGGGCAGTTAGAACTCCCGGAGAACTATAATCCGGGCTAGGTGAGGTAGCCATTAAGATTAAGATAGGTCGTACCTACGGCAGTCTGCAGCTGCTTGGATAGTAAGCATGACGAACAAAGCTGAAACACTCTTTGGAAAGGGTTTCATGCAATCTGCAAATCTCTATGTCTCTTTTTGATTAATTTTCTTTGGTCTACATGTGACATGAGTGTTATTTTGTATGTTATTTTGTATGTTATTTTGTTTGGATATGATGTACTGCTATTACATTATTATTCTGTTTGAAATATGATGTTCTTTGGAATTTCAATAAAAAGATGTTTAAAAAAAAAAAAGTAAAGATGACATTCTGCTGACGATTTGTTAGGGGTTTTCTCTTCAGGGATATCTATTCGTACAACAGGAAGGGGCAGTAAGGATTCACGTTTGATGATGTGGAAACCGCGCTGATCCACATCCGCCCTGGTGTGAATGGGCTCTTATTCTTGCACTATTCACTTACAAAGTACAATTCTAACAAGCACCTTGAGGATGGAGATATAATTAGTAATCACAAATGCATTTCATGCTATTTTTTTATGTAACGCAGATCTCTAGTGTACCTTTTGCCTCCGTATAGTATGTAAGGCTTAGTGCCAGAGTGATGCTGGCAGAAAGATTTTGTCTTACTAGCTATTGGGGAAAAACAATTACAGTAAGGGTCTCGCCAAACCAATGAACCTTGACAAGCAGTCAAGTTATAATGCGATTCAAAATCACAGATTAAGTAAAAGTACCCTACTGTTCTTGTGATTTCAACTAACTCATTGGAACATAAAAAGGTTACTAAAAAACAATAAAGACAAAAAAATTCACAACAAGCTCAACCTCACACATAACTTCTCTCTTTTGTAGACCCCCTGCTAGACCTTGCTGTCTCGGACCTTGATCAATATCAAGTATTGCCTACCTACTGCAAGTAGGCAGAAGCATTTGTTTAGTTTGTCCTCCCCTTATGGATAATTATGTTCATTGCAATGTCCTTGAAGGTCACATGGTGAGAGGCAATGTGAAGGAGGGGGGTATTCTGTAAAAAAAGTTGATGGATTTTTAAACTGGTTTTCACAGGATGAGAGGGATGGATATGTAAAATAACTGGCCAAAAAGTTTTGATTTTTGTATACACTTGACTTCCTCAATAGCCAATAAATGTCCCTCGGCATCCTCACATACACTGTGTATAGAACGTGATGACTCAGGGACCTTAGACCGATAAAGCAGAGGGGGAGAAAGGTGGAAGGGACCAGTCTAAGAGCTGGCCGGCTGGAGGATTGAATGAGTACAGCTTTGTTATTTTTGAATAAGGCAAAAACCAGCACTTAACACTTGCAGCATGGGGGTAGTCCCACTGCAAGGGTTAAGAGCATTTTTACCTGGCATTCTTCTTTAAAGATTGCTTTTATGATTGGCACCATTCCAGGCTGGCTTTGTTTCTTACCATTTGTGCAACGCCTTTGGAAGAATTATCGTCTGATCCTATTTCTTATTTTCGCAGGTCCAGATCAACCACACAGCTTATCCTGCAAGCTTGAGCTGGGCTCAGACCAGGAGATCCCTCGTAACTGGAATCCCGTGGCAACGGTGCAGTTTGTTATGCCGGCTACATGCGTCTCGGGGGCAGAGGTAAAATCAATGGGCATCGAGAGTGATATCCAGCCCCATAAACACGTCTTGCACAAAGCTTGCTACAACATACAGGTATTATTGATTTGCACATTCATTTTGAATGGTTTACATTGCAGATGAATGGTTATCCAGAGAGTCATAAGAATGGCAGATGGAACATTATACATTCTGATTAGATTCAGACAGTTGTAATTTTACTACCTGTGAGAATTTTGGATCAATTGTAGATTCAGTGGCAGCCACTTCTAAACAGACGAGTCTGCCAGAGACACGGCAGTGAAATGCTCTCTAATATAAAACATCCACTTTATGCTCTGCGTAAATATATGCGGTTCATCATTGCCTCTGCATACCTGTGTCAGCTGTTTCCATGTTCAAAACAAGTGCAAAACATACAGTTCAGCAAATGCGTACAAACCTCGCCAGGCTGTCAACTCTAAAGTGTCTGTTATTTTAATGCATGCAGGAGCACTGGAGATACGGCTCTCCTGACACCTAAACACAAACATGAAACCATTGTTTGGAATCAATAGAGATAGTCAATTTTAGAAACATTCCTCCATTTTATCAAAGCATTTGTATTGTTAGAGTGCTTTGATACGGATGGGGAAAAACTCGTACAGGATTTCTGCTGCTGCTGCGGATAGAAAAACAGAAATGTGAGCTTGATGCTACAATGAAAAGGACCTGAAAAATAACAAATGGGGCCAACTGATGTGTGGCATGCCTATTTTAATTTATTCTAATTGGATGGCATTAGCATGCAGCCTACAGGTATGAGAATTGTTGTCAGGAATGACTGGGACATTGCTCTATTTAGGATCGAGGGTCTTTCAAATGTGAAATACTAGTCTTTAAAGGGTTTCTAAACCCTCAGCTTTTTTTTGCATATATCTACTGCTAGCAAGCTTAAAAAAGTTTTTAAAAAAAACCTCTTTAACGGCGGTTTAAACTTACGTGTGTGTTCCCTGCGTGCTCCCGTCCGAAAATGTGAAACTGCACGGGCGGCCGCAAAGCATCTTGGGGCGCGGGGCATACACAGTTCACATTTTCGTCCGGGACGCAAGGAAAGACACAAGGTAAGTCTATGGACGCGTGCACCTGCATGCAGACACCGTGGGAGAGTTCATGCCAGCAAGCTCAGAGGACTCAGCGCTGGATCGGAGATTCGCCGCAGCGCTGGAGAGAAGGCTGAAAACTAAAGGAAAGAAGAAGATGATCGGATTAAAGGAGAACTATGAGGTGAGTGCTTTTCACTCACCTCATAGTTCTAGCCGACCTGTGACAATGAGACTGTCACAGGTCGGCTCAGTAGATCGGGAGGTGAGCGAACTGGAGGCTGGATTCCCTCCTCCCCGCTCCGATCCGCCATCGCTGACTGGCGGATCGGACGGGGGAGGGGGCGGGTCCAGCTGGCTGTGCCTCTAGATAGGCAGAGCCAGCTGTCACTCACGCAGCTGGGCGGATCCAGACATAATTGTCGGGATCCGCTTCAGCTGCGGCGTCTCAGTATACCGCGAGCTACAGCTGAGTATACTGAGCTTATGTTGACGGGAGGACGCTAGTTTGTGTCCTCCCGTTACCCTAAGGAGAACTATGGGGAAAAGCCTTTTTTAAAGCCTTTTTTAAAAGACATAATTTAAGGTAAGTGCTTTAATTAATGTTGGGGTGAGGGAAATGTTTTTTGCCTTTTAATGTCACTTTAAGTTAAGGGGTCCAGGGGTTTTACCTGTTCTCTAAAACCATAGTTGGGTAAGGGTAAGAAAGGTCCTGATTTATGATTGGGACTTGTTCAGTGTTCTGCTAGGTTGGCTGCCCCTGTTTTTTTTTTGCTTAAAAATATATTAAATTAGTTATTTCGGATTCGAACGAGCCGCCGAATCAACTGATTTTCGTTGATTTGCAGGTTTGTCCGAATCCGAATGCACATGTCTAGTGCATAGGAAGGCCAATCTTGTAGGAAAGCATATCTGGCCATCTATGAAAGAATTCCTGTCAGGTTTATATTGCTGTCAGTGAGATTTATACTCTCCATTTGTCCTGGTTACCATTATCACTGAAAGTGAAAGAAAAATCCAAAATTTTGGGTTGTCATCAAAACAGTATTAAATGGGAACTCTTCCAATGCTGTGGTTTCATCCACTGAGTCACTATGTCACTACATTGTCCTGTAGTCATGTAGAGGGCAACAGAGACAGGGTGGCAGGACAGGAAGATATTAACACTCTTCTATAAGGGAGCCCTTGTTTTCAGTTTTTTTTACATAGCACCACTAAAATTATCATTTAAACGGTTTGGCTAGAATTGCCTTATAAAATTCAAAGCTATAGGAGAGTGTATGAAATGTGACTGTCCTTAATACTGGTAAGAAAAGAAACACTAACACCTGGTTGGCTGCTACAGGACAGCAACTCCACAACTTTTTTTTACTCCTCAAGCTTTTTTAAAGTGACCCATAGAATGCAATAAAATCATTACGCTGAATGTTATGAAAAGGCATTTTTATTCCCTAAATCATTGTACACATACTAACATATACAGGGTTATGCACTAAAGGGTGAAGAGTTTGTAGAAGGCAGGAGAAGTGAACACTCTAGGCCAAAATAGATGATTTGGAAAATTCTCCAATTCAGCTCACTTTCCAGTTCAGCTATGTTGTACTAGATTGTTCACTTCTCCTGCCTTCTCCAAACTCTTCACCCTTTTGTGAATAACCCTGTATATTTTATGCCCATGGGAATTTAATCTGATTTTCCACAGCTTGCATGTGTACAAGCGCAATCCTTTAAACACTCAAGCTCTTTCAATATACTGGTGCACATTTTGCCCTGAAATAATACAAATATAAATAATTCACTAAAAGTGTAATGGGCCCAGCTGCATACTGTACCTGGTATTGCCATCTGTTGGTTACAAGTGGTACTACAGCCATTACACGAATACAAAATTAGGAGGGTTAAAACTCTTATAGGGATATTTTTATTTGTCTGTGTCTCACTGGGGAGAATTCCTTTTACTTTCTAATCCAAACATACAGCAGGAAATTAGAGAAAATCTTGATAGTTAATGGAATTCCAATCTTAGGAAGTTGTAGTGCAGGGGTAGACAACCTCAGCCCTCTAGCTGTAGTGAAACTACAAGTCTTATGAGGTACTGCCTGTCTCTGCAGAGCCAAAGTCAAGGTTGCCTGCCTCTGCTGTAGTAGCTTTATATTCACTTTAATATGTCCTTTTACATGATCTATTTTTATTAATCTCTTTTACTTAATAAGGACTTCCATCCATATGCCTGATGCCATGTCATAACATCTGGGAAATTTAATAGACATTTAAAATGTGTATTTACAGCTTTTATTAATGCCAACTGAAGCCTTCTAGGAGCTAGCGTTTAGAAATCAGTAACCTCAGATGTTGCTGAAAATGACATGCAAAGTCAGTTTTAACATGACAAGGGAGCTTTTTAAAATGCCTGCTGATAAATGTATTGGCATAAGCCTTCCTGAGCACAAATGATTTCAAGGTGTTTTTAGTGTGAGTTAGATAAACCATATTAATGTCTGTTAGAGACCTGGATGATATAAAGGCATCTGTCCATTAGAAATACATGCAAATGTAATTGCTGTTTACCTTCCAGGGAGTCTTTTCTAAGATTTGTTATGTATCTGTACAACCAGTTTGCCCTTTGTACAACCATCTGTAAGGGGAATTGTTCCCACTGAGCATCATTATTAAGGGGCCTTTCTCCTAATGACCACTAACATAAGGGGGCCTCTTTCAACTGACTGCTAATGAAAGGGGGGGGGACTTAATTGATCATCAAAGTGAGAAAGCACAAATACATTTTCACTGTCTGCATTTATTTTCTGGCCATTATTGTTCTCATCATTATGATGACATTCATATTTTCATTATTATTACGTAAAATAATTTATTATTATCCTTGAGACCTGAAAGTTATTAAGGGGTTCCTTGTTGTTATAAAGGTTGAGAATGGCTGCTCTAGAGACAAAACACACAAGTTCTTGCCTATTGGTAATGTGGTGTCCTCTAGGGGCAGGGTGATATAAGATTCTTGCCTCTTAGTTAGGTGGTGTCTTCTAGGGGCAGGATAGTTCCATATACCTTGCAGCACTCCTTACCGGATATCCCAAAGTAACGGCTGCGTAATGGCTGCAGATGGCGCCGCTCCCAGTAAAAATTAAATACCGATTTCACCAGCTCGGGAATTCCATATAAGTGCGAATCCATTTTATTAATAGATGTCACTCAGACAAGAGCTTTCGGGGCCACGTAGGGTCCCACTTCATCAGGCTCAGAAATTACATTTCTGAGCCTGATGAAGGGGACCCATAGTGGTCCTAACATCGCTTGTCTGAGTGACATCTATCAATAAAACAGATTTGCCCTGATATGAAATTCTTGTGCGGTGACATCTGTATTTAAGTTTTTCGAGGGGCAGGATGACATAAGGTTCTTGCCTCTTGGTTAGATGGTATCTTCTAGGGTTAGGATAACATAAGGTTCTTGCCTCGTGATTAGGTGGTATCTTCTAGGGGTAGGATAACATAAAGTTCTTGCCTCTTGATTAAGTGGTATCTTCTAGGGAGAGGATGACCTAAGGTTCTTGTCTCTTGGTTAGGTGGAATTTTCTAGGAGTAGGATAACATAAGGTTCTTGCCTCTTGATTAGGTGATATCTTCTAGGGAGAGGATGACCTAAGGTTCTTGTCTCTTGGTTAGGTGGAATTTTCTAGGAGTAGGATGACCTAAGGTTCTTGTCTCTTGGTTAGGTGGTATTTTCTAGGAGTAGGATAACATAAGGTTCTTGCCTCTTGATAAGATGGGGTTTTATAGGAGCAGGATCATATAAAGTTCTCAAACCTCTTGGCCTTTTAGTTATCAGTTGCTAACAGAAACCTATGTCCTGGTAAACAAAAACACAGCATTTTATATATGAAAAATTACTTCTGTCTCCAATTTACCACATTTAAAAATGCATAAGTTAAATAATCAACTTTGGCAAACTAAGAACTATTCTTTTTGACCCAACGAAATAGAACTACTAACCCGGCCAGAAGAAGGTGTGAGGAACTGTGTGCAATTTCCATGTTTTAATAAAAAATCCCCGGAGGAAACATCAAGTGCGTGCAGTAGATTTTCTCCTTCTGCTAGCATGTTTGACCCAAATGCCCATAAACAGACCTATGACCATCTATAAATCTATGATCATCTCTAACATAGTGATGATCACAGAATGGAAGTAATTCGAAGCTGGTTGAGGTTATCCCTCCACTTTAGTCAGTTGTACTGATTGGTTTGGGGTCTCAGAGTGCACTGACTCGATCATTTAATGAGACTCAGTATTCTAAAGTTTATCCTGTTTTGAATATATTAATTTATATAAATCACAATAAGGCTAATAGTGTAATAGAAAGCGTGCAGGTGTCATATAAGGTAATGTTTCCAGAATGAGATAAGGGATTGTGCACAGACGGGCAAAGGAAGGAATGTCCAGACAGACAAAAATGTAACAGTAGGAGTGCAAGGAGAACATGCTTCACTTAATGAAACGGTAACTAGAAACTTGCTTAAGTCATCATTTTTTGAAAGATGATATAATTCAGCAAAACTGCTTGCGTTGGAGTATTCAGCCAACACTGCTTAACGATGACCAAAAATCTGATTAAATGTTAATGCTTAACCCTTGTGCTTTAACAGGAAGAAAGTTTTCATACTGGCAAACCTATGAAATTATCATCACTAGTACAATATGTAATTTTTGTATTATCTCAGGGTTGAGTTATTGATTATGTATCAGTGCAAACCCCATGTGTTCTCTCTGTCTGCATACAGATGAGTATATGTAAAAAATGTATATCCATAGAGTAATAACAATATTGTTTTTAAAAGTTCACCAATGTGTTACCTGCAAATGATAATTTAGATTTGAAGAGAGCAGTGTTACACCAACAACAGATTAGTTATAGTTGGGGACTGTAGATGTGTAGTAAGGCTTGCTACAAAAAATTATACCAGAACATGCAGTCAGAGGCGGCTCTAGAGTTTGTGAGGCCTTAGGCGAAACCTAAACATGAGGCCCCACTCAGGCCTGTGGGGTCTCACCGGGCTGTCGGGTTTAACCAGGATGGTGAGACCCCACAGAGCCCTGGTGAGACCCCCAAGAGCCCTGAATAAACCAGGGTTCTATATGGTCTCACCGGGGCTTTGTAGGGTCCCAACAGGGCTCTGTAGGGTTTAATCAGGGCTGGTGAGACCCCACAGAGCCCCCAAAGTGCCCTGGTGAGACCCCACAGAGGCCTGGTTAAACCAGGCCTCTGTAGGGTCTCACCAGCCCCAGCGCTCTGTAACAGTTATCAGTGAAATAATGTGCCACTATACTGCAAACCAAGAATTAAAGGGGAACTATAACCACTGTGCTATCAGTTTTATGTTAATCTACAGTTAGGGGCTATTCACACATGCATCAATGCACTGCAATGCCTTTGATGTTAAATTGTACCCCAATGCACCTCCACCAGACTCCTGGGCTGCAGCGCACCACAGTTCCCAACAACACAAGATGCAATCCAAAAAATGCAGAAAGTGCTACAGTTTTGTTGTGTTGAGGTGCACTGCAGCCCATTCAGTTTGAATGAAATACTTAACACTGTATTAAGTATCCCATTCATAATGAATTGGCTGTAGTGCACCTCAATACAGCGAAAATGTAGCATTGTTGCACAACATCATGCCTCAATGTTCAAAAACACCCCCCCCCCCCAAAAAAAAAACCAACAACAACAAAACAGTGCACCGACGTGTGTGAACAGGCCCTAAGTCACTGCACTGTAAACATGTTTGGGATAAACATAGGCCTATCCTAAAAAAGGGGGAGTGGGCATACTCAATGGACCATTTGGTCTTTTTCTGCCATGAATGTTCTTATGTTATGTCCCTTCCCTACCTGACACCACTTACTTTTATTCAATGCACTGCCCGATTGATGTTTAATTTGTCACATGGTTGTGCAAATCTACATATATTCATATGGACCTTGGTGTCACAGCCTGAGAACTATAGCACTACAGCCCTTACAATGAAATTGTCATCTGCACTCAAGTCTTGTAAATATGTAAAATAACTCTCTTTTTCTTTTTTTTTAACAAATAATGTTAAAGTTGATCTTTAGGCATATAAAAAATAAACAAATTAATACAGCTCTCTTATTAATATATCAGTAAATGTATTATTTAAAGGAGAACTATGAGGTGAGTGATTTCCATTCATCCTCATAGTTAAAGCCGACCTGTGACAAAGAAGCTGCCAAAGGCCAGCTCTATCGATCGTGAAGTGAGCAGAAACATGCCGCCGATCTACTCACTTACCGATCGTCTCCCTGCAGTGAGCGGTGACTGTCAGTCACTGCCCCCCACAGGGATTGCCCCCCTCTCCGATCCTCCAGCGCTGAGTGGAGGAACGGACGGGGCAGGGAGCGGGCACAGCTGGCCTGCTGTCAATCAGCCAGCTGGGTGGATCTCAACATTATTGTCGGGATCCGTCCCGGCTGCGGCGCTCTCAGTATATCGCGGGCAATAGCCTGCAATATACTGAGCTTTGGCTCACTGGATGAGGTTAGCATATGTCCTCCCATGTCCCTACAGAGATCTATGGGGAAAAACACTTACCCCATAATTCCCTTTTAAGTGCAAGCAGTGCAAGTACTTGAATTTGACCAGGTATCAGCCTCTTTTAGTTTTCGTACAGGGAGTCTATAGTGTGAGAGGAAGAAGCAGAAATGAAAGGCAACCTCCCTAATGGGACACAGATGATAAAAAAACAAAACCCTACAGGAATTCTAACCATTACCTATGCAATCCAAAAATAAAAAAAAGTTTTGTCTTTAGATATACTTTAAAGGCGTTTCTCAAGTTGTAGCATATGCTATCAAGAAAAGTATTAACCAAAAGTACAGAGAAGCGATCTGGACATTTATTACACATGGGCAGAGGTAATATTTATTTACACATGAGCACTTACAAAAATTTCTGTGCCTGGAGTTCTACTGTAACTGATTTGACTTTAAGCCAAGATATGAATCTTTTACAAAACCATGTGCAATAAAAGTAACATTTTTGTACCCATAATTCCCCGTACAAAGCTCTGTGACCTACATGTA
Source organism: Nanorana parkeri (assembly GCF_000935625.1). NCBI lineage: Eukaryota > Metazoa > Chordata > Amphibia > Anura > Dicroglossidae > Nanorana > Nanorana parkeri. The sequence continues at coordinate 720,341 of NW_017306539.1, forward strand.
TGAAGATTTATGTTTTCTTTTATTGCAGGTGGAGATTGAAAGAAAACTTATTCCAGTAAGTGGAGAAGACATGGACAAAGCTGAAGAGTGTATAACGCAATAATACCAGAGGAACCGCTCCTTGAGACACTTTAGACACGACATAGCAGCCTCTACAGCAGCTGCTACAACACGAAGGACTTTCCATTGCTGTGTATTCTGTACAGATGTAAAGACGTACTTATAAATGTGACTTACCCTTATATATATAGAATACAATGAGGGCATGATTGTCATGTATATGAAAAGCTGAAACTTAATCTCTTCTATTTTTATTATATACAACACACTGCATTGTTTATCCAAATGTGCTGTAATATAATTTCATGGCTCATGGTGCATTTGCATTACCACACTTCAGCATTAAATATGCAATCAATAGTAAAAAATACAGCAGCCTATTCAGAAATTAAATTGTTGCCTGACTTTTTTTTTATTACATTTATCATTTTTGTGTTTTAAATGGAAGGTATAGTGGTACTGCTGCAAACCTGGTAGTTCTGCCACTAACTCCAAGCTGTACAGCAATGCAGAATACCAACAGCTATAGAGGACTATAAATCTCAGAAATACATTGTACAGCATTGCAGAATGGCATTGGCTATAGAGAACTACAATTCCAAGCAATACATTACACAACAATGCAGAATACCAGCAGCTATAGAGGACTATAAATCCCAGCAATAATGACTACCAACAGCTATAGAGAACTACAATTCCCAGCAATACTATTATACAGCGATGCAGAACAGCATCAGCTATAGAGAACTACAAATGTCAGCAATACATATTACAGCAATGCAGAATAATATGAGGCTATGTACTCTGTTGCTCTGGGTTCTCCACCTGATGTCTCCAGGGTCCCAGGAGGGTTGTGCGGGCTTTTTCCAGGGGTCCAGAGAGTTTCACGGGTACGTGTGGGTGCAGCAGAGGAGGCTCCCTAATTAGGCTCTCAGGTGGCCAATGCGGACTGTCAGGTGGTCAGTGCGGGCTCTCTGCTGGTTCAGTGCGGGATCTGTGGGGGCTCCCTAATAATCAGTGGTGGCTCTGTGGTAGCTCCCAGGTGGGTAGTGGGGGCTCCACTGTGGCCAGTGGGGGCTCCCTGGGGGGTTAGTGGGCAATCCCTGGTGGTTAGTGGGGGGCTCAGTGGTGGCCAGTGGAGGCTCCCTGGCGGTTAGTGGGGGATCCCTGGTGGTTAGTGGGGGATCCCTGGTGTAGGGTGACCATTTATCTAGAGCTGCAGCTAACGATTATTTTCAAAATCGATTAATTAGCTGATTATTAAGTTCAATTAACCGGTTAATTGGGATTAAAAAAAATGGCTCCAGTGATGGGACTACTAGTTTGTACTGAGATTGCAGTCCATCACAGGAGCAAGCTTGGAGTGGTGGAAGAAAAAAAAAAGTGTGGTGTGCAATATAGTAAAATGGAAAGTGTAAAATTATACAGCAATCAATGCAGAATGGCACCGGCTATAGAGGACTACAAATCCCAGCAATAGTACATTATACAGCGCAATGCGGAATACCTCCAGCAATAGTACATTATAGCTGGCGGTATTCTGTGTTGCGCTGTATAATGTACTATTGCTGGGATTTGTTGTACTCCTCCATTGGTGGTGCTATTCTGCATTGCGCTGTATAATATATTATTGCTGGGATTTGTAGTCCTCTATACAGCGCACTGCAGAATACCACAAGCTATAGAGGAGTACAACAAATCCCAGCAATAGTACATTATACATACAGTGTATAATGTATTGCTGGGATTTGTATTCCTATGTATAATATACAGCACAATGTACCATCAGCTATAGAGGAATACAAATCCCAGCAATACATTATAGAGCACCATGTGGGGGGGAGGGAAGTGCAGGCTTACCTGAGCAGTCTTCCAGCAACTTGCTTCTGAGATCAGGCCTGTCTGTCATCCCCCCACGCCTGCTCCTCCTTACTTCTCCTTCTCCCCGCGTCCCTGTACCGATTGTGGATGTGGGCGGGCAGTGAGTGTGAGGCAGTGTGGCGTGTGAAGCGCGGATGCAGGCGGGCGGGTCTAGCAGCTGCAAATGTGAGGGGGGGAGGAGGTGCGGCGTGTGGAGCATGGATGCTGGCGGTGGGTCTAGCAGCGGCATGCGTGAGGCGGGGAGGAGGGGTGGCGTGGGGAGCGTAGATGCTGGGGGGGGGGTC
>NW_017306539.1:723344-740984 GCF_000935625.1 Nanorana parkeri
GCATCTGTAGCGGCTCTGTACTCTGTAAGTGGCGGCGGGGGGAGCCACTGCACCGGTGGCCGGAGGATTCTTTTAGCGGGGGCCAGTGATGGGCCCCCTGACGGCCGCGTGCAGCGGACATTTTTAAAGGCAGCAGAGAGGCCCGGGGGGCAATTGCCACCCTGCCCCCGGCTCAGTCCGCCCCTGGTAAGCACACTATATGCACAGTTTATGAATGGACAGGAACACTCCCTCTATGGGAGTACACGACCATATGCCGCCGTATACTCACTCCAACTGCACATCCGTCCGGGTGCGGTGGTCCGTGCTCGGACGCAGACAGGATCCATCTTGTTTTAACTCGGGGACTGCCTGTATACATAACTGTTTTACATTTCATTTAAAGCTGTGCAGTGTGAATCTTCCCCTCCCCAGTCCTGTTCACCTACATCCTCAGTATTCTGTGTTGCCCGTGTACTCGGCGGGTATAATGCCCCTCAGAAGGAACCTTAGACAACTCCTCTCTTTCTTCAAACAGACACCAGAGCGGGCAGTGCTTAGGCACGCTGTGAGCTCCTTGGTACCTGAGCCCTCAAACAGCTTGAAGAAATAATCTTTATCTCCCCTCTTGGTGCATTAATTTTCTGGCTGTGTGGATTTATTCCAGTCTCTGCTAGAAGACATGATTTGAATGCAGAAAACTTCAGAGATATAAGATAAATGAGATGTACGTCACTGTCTGGGTGTAGTTTTTTTAACTACTTACAAACTTGATACGAACGTGGAACCTTTTATCTTTAAGGCTTGACATAAGAGGGATCCGGGTCATTTTCTTTAGGCGCTGCAGAGCCAGTGACGCAAGCGTATACAGAAAACTTGTTTTACTTTATGTCTGTGAAGGTTCTCATTCATCCAACTTATGGTATATCTGTAAAAAATAAATCAAGGCAACTGGACTTGCTGTATTTTTCTTGAAGACCATTTGCGGGTCATCAGACTAACTTTCTCAATTCAGAATGACTTGTACAAAAATTATCTGGGAATAAATATGGTGAATGTTGCTCCAATCAACATAATCTGTTACACATAACCAGCATGGGGTCAGAGACCTTATGGAGGTAAGGTGTTGATGTTATTTGCATAATTGGAGCTAGAAGGGGTTATTAACCCACCCAGAGAGAGGTGTTGAAACAGCATTGTATGCGGCAGACAATAGATGTCTCACCCCCCTGCCTCTAGCAATCCTCAGATAGGAGGATCTAGGACAGAAGAGACTTACACAGTCTCTTATGTCATATTAAGGCTGCCTGCATGTCAGTACTTCCACTTTAACCAGGCCTGTTAACTAAAAAAGTCAGATAATGAACATGGGAGCCAGAAAGTTAGCAATTTCTATGCTGGCAATGGCAACACCTGAATTTCTGCAATGACAGGGCCACTTTTGTGCATGGTGATTGTATCTATATATCCATGCACAGTCGTGCAGACTCATTACTGTCAGTTCTCTAGATAAACTAAAAATATTCCCTTCTATTCCTGTTGCAATTTGTAACCACAGGTGTGATTGATTAGTGAAGTCGATTTGTATTGTGACAGGTATACAAAACTGTCACACATAACAATGAACTTCCAGAGCTGCAGGTGGTTTTCCATTTGGGCGGACGTCAAACATAACGAATGAGGTGGTCTATGTTTTTCACCAGCTGCTGACAAGCCTGATGGACTCCCATCAAAACTTTTAACTTGCAGGGATTGTAATCCACATACTACATATGGTTTCTTTCATTGAACCCTGATGAAGAGGTTGTGTTTTGGACTTCCAAAATGCATTGGCTTCTCTACTTGAATGTCCCCTGACCCAAATGGAATAAAGTTCTATCTGGATCACTTAAATTGCTGTGGCGCTTTAACTCCCACATGTACTTCATTTTAACCAGTTGACATCCCATCCAGGCCATTTTTCAGTATTCAGCGCTGCGGTACTTTGACTGACATTTATTCCGATAAAGTTTGCTTTAAAAAGATGATTGGAAAGGAAAACAGGAAATCAGCCACTCTCAGTCTAGATAATCAAGATAGAGCATGGGGCTCAACTTCCTGCAAATTGCTCAGGGCTTGTTTGCACTAACCCACACACTTAAATGCTCAGTTTTGAACATGTGTGCTAGTGTGCTGTGTGAGGTGTTGTGGTTGAGCGGTGTTACATAGTTACATAGTATTTGAGGTTGAATAAAGACACAGGTCCATCAAGTTCAACCTATCGTGTGTATGTTTGTGATTCTGCATGTGTATGCGTGTGTACCAGTCCCCATAGGATCTCATTTTTTAAGGGTACCTGTACCTCTGTATATTCCGGTCTCTGAGGAAATTGTCCAAATGTATTTTGAATGATTCAACACTCTCAGCTGATATCACTGCTTGTGGCAGAGAGTTCCAGACCCTAACCACTCTAACTGAGAAGAAGCCCCTACGCCCCTTGTGCTTAAATCTTTTCTCCACCAGCTTTAGGTGGTCGCCTCTAGTGTTTGTTATGGAGTTTACCGTAAAAAGTTTGTTGCTGATGTTGCTATCACCATTGAACATCTTTTGCATCAAAATCATGTCCCCCCTTAATCTCTGCACCGGTGTGATGTGCTTTTTTCTTTCTTGCAGTGCAGAGGTAGCCAACTTTATTTGGAGTGTACAACAGCAACAGCAGCAGCGTGCTCCTCACTCCGAAATTTAGAATAAATCCCTTATTTTTTTGGAACTGTGATTGAACTGAGATATGCAGATTCCTTCTGTTTCAAAGCACCACAGTTAGGTTTAAACATAAGTGACCTCATAAAACCCACAGGTGCTGGCTAAATGGTGATGTCACCGCTAGCCCCGTCTATTTGTTGACATTTGGCCGGCAGCTGTCATTTGGCGGCATGTGTTCGTTGGGTGCGGACTGGTCGACAGGCGTCTGGCTTTTTAAAATTTTGATGGGTCGGTGGCAGCGTTGACAATGCTGGACAATGTGATTGACCATTGGATTACTTTTCTGCCCTGCCAGGCCTGTGCTCGGATCAAGGGTCTGGTAGGAATTTTAGGGGGGGACCCCTCCTTTTGTTCCCCTTGTTTTTTGGGGGTGGAGTTCCCCCTTAAAATTCCTACAAAACCTAAAGGGCCTGGTATGAATTTTGGGGGGTTACCCCCGCGCACTTTTTTTATTTTTAATTCGAGGGGTCCCTAAAGGGTCTGGTATGGATCGCAATGGGGACCCAACGCTGTTTTTTAAATTTTTTGTTTGTTTACATTTGTTTACATTTCTAATAATTATTTTACCATTTTATCATTATTTTTGGGGCAGGGCATTTTCCAAGCATTTTTGACACCTCCCTAATGCCTTGCAAATGCCTGCCGAATGCCTTTATGAGCGTTAATCAACGTTGATCATGCGGTAAATTCTCAACGCACATGTGAAAGAGCCCTAATGGTTAAACAAACTGTCAGCGAGCATCTAGTCTAATAAAGGTCATTGTATCTTGGTTAGTTTTTGCTTTCCTTGTACAACATATTTTGACAGAGTTATTAAAATATAGTGGATCAATATGTCTTCTGTATAATGATAACAGTTATTATGGGGCATTAGATAAATACATTCAAGGCTTAATAGGTGCAAGCAATATTCATCACCATGGCTGAAGTTTATGAAACAAATGAGTTTGGAAATAATTAGCTATTCAAATCAAATAAAACAAATTAGCACTTTTAGCTACCATCATTGTAACAGAAAATAACTTAATCTGTATCCTCACACCTGACATTATGAAACATTAAGTCTGTGCCCCCCCCCTTAAGTCATCACACCAGTTGTCAGCATAAACTGCAAAAGGACCCAATAAACAGGAAGTCATTCCATCATCAATTTTGATGATAGAGTAAAATAGTGGAAAAATTGGGTCAAAGAAAGATTAGCATTGCTGCCCATGGGGACCAAGAGACAAAAACACAACACAACTAGCATGTGTAAAAGAAAGTCGCATAACAAAAGCCCAATGCACCTTTTGAAAAGCAATGTTTTCTGTGAACCACTGTTTATGGGGTCCCCATCTATTTCACGGTTTGTGTCATCATTTATCTTCTTCAGTATGTCATAGGCTGTATATATGAGAATGGCACCAGTGGACTGGTGCCTAGAGCAGTAGGGTGAGAGAAGCCAGGACCAGCCTCAAGTTTAGAATCTATTGTATACTTTTTGTTATCCTTTTCTGGCCACTTCTGGATATTTATGGTTAATTTCAGCTACAAAACCTTAGCGTGTGCGAGTGTGCGAGGCTAACAGGCCGTCTTTAGACGGCCTGTTACATGCTGGAAGCTTCCGGACGGCCGTTTAATTACAATGGCTGGCTGGGAGGCGGTTAAACAAATATTTATATATCTCATGCAATAATAATAATAATAATGCAAATAACATTATTGGTTACACTAATCCTATCAAATAAGAATACTATGTACTAGGTAGTTTTCAATGTGAAGTCTATTCATATCTTCAAAAGAGAAAAAAATATATAATGGTGAATATTTCTTTGTCCTTTATTAAGCCTGAGACTTTGCATCTTCATTTATCTTACAGTCTGCTACCATTGTCAGTCTTTATCTTGTTATTGCCCCCCAAATTTATAACCTGGGAATCTATGATGTTAAGGTCTGAGAATCTGAGAATCACTGATGCCCTTTGTCTTAAAAGCATGAACTTAAATTCACCTTTACTCTACAGAATAAAAGAACAATATGGCTTCCAGTATGCCCATGTTGCATTATGTATAGATGATAAGTTTAGGCCTCACAGTTTCTTCCTGTTAGCGCTTAATAGTTCCGACAGCCCCGACTGTCACTCTCTCATTCCCACCAAATTCCTTCTTCTTACCTTGACCTTTAGTTTTCTCCCCATCTCCCTTTTTTTCCTCCTTATCCTTCAACCTCCTCTTTAGATTTACTTGGTGTGAAATACAAATAGATGGCATTCTGCGATCTATACCACATTCATAACCTGTCGGAGTGTCAAACAAGGAAGACAAGAAACTGAGAGTTGTTTGAACTCATTTATTTGACTTGTATCACAGGTCCCCTGCGACTGATGCTTTATTAATGTCATCAATTAACATTTCTCTCCTGCTGTTTTTACTGTGCCTGTTTTACATGCCAATAAACATAAATTATAAAAAAAAAAGAGAAAAGGTATGCAGATACGCGACTGATTTTAAAATTTCATTGAAACACAATAACGATCTATGCCATAATCAGCAAAGGTGTTTACCACTTCAGGCACTTTTAGTAGCCTCAGGTCTCGTTCACACCTAGGCGTATTGCATATGCGCGTCTGTCACGCGTTTTTTTACCGCGATTCGTGAAGGCTACTTGGCTGTATCCCAATGGAAACGCGCAACAAAACGGCCCAAAATAGTACCTGTACCTTTTCAGGCGTGGGCCGTTTTGTAGCCCGTTAGGGACGGGCGAAAATACGCCAAGGTGGGAACGAGTCCATTGAATACAATAGGATTTATATTTTTGAGCGTTTGGTAGAGCGTTCGTCGAGTGTAGAACGCGCTACAAAACGTTCAGGTGTGAACGAGGGCTCAGAGTTGGGAACCACGGACAGGAGAGGTCAACTTGACTGGCCGGCCACAAATTTATTGCAGCTTGGTAAGGAATATCCAGTAATATCCAGGAAAGTTCCTTATGGACATTATAGCAAATAATAATAACAAGTAGGCTTGAGCTGAGCAAAAATGTATTTAGGGACTAGTCTTATGGGAGTGTGGTCTACCTATTTGTATAATGCTATGGAGTTAACAGCAAAAGCACATATTTAAGTAAAGTGGAGAAAAGTTAGAGCTTTTGACATCTTTTATTGCTGCCAATGACTTCATAACCAGGGGACAACCACTCCCATCATTTTCTACAAGCCATTTAATAACAAGACTAAACTGAATATTGAGAGCAAATTTAGGTCCAGCAGAATGAGAACTTGTGAACATCTCTGAGATTCAAGTTTGCAGGGCACTTAATGGGAGCATTAGAACCTTGCCTCAATGACTCCTGTTCAAATTCTGTCTGTATGAGCTCTAACTTCATATTAGCTGCTCTACCATTGCAAGGAACAGAGCTGGAAGAGATTATAGGTTATGTTTAGTAATTTCAATAGCGCCTCGTCCTAAAACAACACCCTTTTCCATTTTCCTGGAGTGCCTCAAATGTCTTGATTCAAGCAGTAACAAATATACCTGACCACTGTACAGGTTTGCCTTTCTTCCAGACAGTCTAATTGGAGGAACTTAGAATGTGAAGTATACACTTTTCTGCCAGTTTCATTTAGCTCAATGACCAGCATGCTTGTGAACGAGTGGGATGTATTTAGTATTCACATTTTTGTTTGATCAAGTGCATGTAAAAGGGTTAGTGAGAAAGCTATCAAAGTAAAAATAGGCACTTTATCAAGCAAACAATAAGTGAATGGCATGAACAATGTGGTAATAACCCCACTTTGTTACATACAAATTATCACAGCACCAAGATAAGTGGTGGGGCGGGCAAGACATTTTCAGCAGCTTCTTATTATTCCCTTCATTAAAAAGATATATGGGTGTTAACCAATGCTCCCATTCATCAGGGAAAAAATATGAAGCAAGATAAGACTGGGAAATAGTACCTGCAAAACCACAATAGATAGTGGAAGAAAATCTGAACATTTCTTCATGTATGGAGTAAGCTCGCTGTAGGGTATTGAGCCTTTCCTGGATTAGGGTTTGGTTACAAATGCGATTTTCAGTGACACAACTGCTAGCCTCGGATTGATCACAGAGTTACTTGCAGCTGATTATTGATCACAATTTGTAACTGCAGCACAGTGAGGAAATTGCGATGCAGCAAAGCGCTGCTGTAAGGACTTGTTCACACCATATTCCTTTAGCTGTGTTAATATGCATTGATTAACACATGCTTATTGCAAAGATGCAAAGAAAATAATTGTTTTCTCTATGCTCTGTTCACATCATACAGATCCATTGGTGCGGTGTGCTGTATAAAGATGCAGCTTGTCTAATGAGTAAAAATGAGTTACAACATAAATGACTCGTGAGAGTAGTATGAGGGTTGCCATTGAGAGGGTTGGTTTCTGAGTCTCTGGTGCAAAGCAAATATAGAGATAACGAACTCTGATACTTTTCTGACATTCATTAATAGCACGCTTTTCCTTTGACTGAGTTAAAAGTATTGAAGCCAGATGCAGCTAGGCAACTCGCATTTTCTTTCACAATGTTTCCAGTTTCTCAAGAAAAGTAAATAGCAGTATAATTGTGTACATTGGGTAGTAATACAAAGGTTTTGCTCACAGTAATTTACATTTAAAAAAAGGATCACACAAATGAAATATGTAACAAGAGTGGTGTGGATATATGGTAGTCATTCTTATTTTATCATATATTGCCATTTGGCCACAAGACTTTGCAAGAAGTGAAACTCAGAGCTGTAGTTTTTTAGTTTACATTTTTTTTTACTGTTAGGGGGGGGGATTGGGGGTGGCTTCGTGGAAATATTAGGGGTCTAAACAACCCCCTAATATTTCCCTTTTAAAATAGAAAAAAAATTGAGGACACAAAGTCCTCAATCTCTTTTTCTACAGCATCTGTTCTAAATGAATAGAAAGTACAGAGGCTTCCCATTCATCCAGAAAACATTTACTATCATCCAGTTTCTGAATCGGGAGAAGCCTCTGTACAGAGCGCTACTACCGATTCAGAAACTCATGAATGAACAGGAAGTGATGTAAAGCTCTTCCTGTTCCTTCTTAACGGGGGACGCATAGTACTATATGTCTCCAGTTATTTACAAACACTGGAGTGATCAGCTGATCACTCCAGTGTTTGCTCTGCCCAGAGGATCGGTAAATTTCATTGATATTTACTGATCCTCCACTCTGTCATCATAAGCCACACAGCCTGCAGCTTCTTCTCGGATTTCCGCTGCTCTCCCCCGCCTGTATGGGCAGAGGCAGTGGGGATCCGAGTAGAAGTGAAGTGGTGAAGCCGGCGGGGGGGACAGAGGAGTAGCACTGTCACTTCAGGATGGCCGAGCGGTGAGGAGAGAGAGCCGCCGGCTGTCAGATCCTGGCCGAGCAGCTCTCTCTCTGAAGTTACAGCTCCCTACTCCACCCCCGCCCCCCCCTTGCCTGCTTTAGCGCTTTACTTTTCCTGGGATCTCTGCCCATACAGGTGGAGGAGAGCAGCGGGGATCCAAGGAGAAGCTGCAGGCTGTGCTAACACCCCACTTCTCCCTGCCGCGCTGAGCCCAGGCTGCGCCCCCACCTGCTCCCGAGGCAAGTGTCTCAGTCGCCTCACCCTAGCTATGGCCCTGGTAAAACTGGTCTATAATTTGACCACTGATGTGGATCTGTGGAGAGTTTGGGGAAATAACTATGTTTGCCCTTGAGGATGCCACTGAGAATTGGTTATTGTATTTGATGGGTATGAAAGCAGGTGTTAGATCGGAAGCCATGGGTACACAAAATTTCTTGTAAAATAAGGGTGTGAAGTGAAGCCATCTGGTCCGGGGCATTTACCGATCTTAAAAGACGTTATTGCTTAACAAACCTCCAATTTGGTTATATCTACATATAGGAATGAGGTATGTGACTCTGGAATAGAAGGAAAGTCCAATTTGCGGGAAGAATTCCTCAGCTTTTGTAAGAGGCATCTGGGTGGGGACTTTATATAAACGAGACAGTGAGATTTAAATTCCTTCAATATTTCAACCAGGATGCTTGTCATTGTGTGTTGACTTGTCCTTAAAGAGATAGCTTGAACATTAGGTACTGTGAATCAAAGCCACTTGGCTAACATTGTGGTAGGCTTATTACTGGTATTTTTGTTTTGTCCAACACAGCTGTCTCTCAGATGTGTCAGTTACTAGCAAGGTTGGAATTGCCAAAAAGAAATACAGTGCCCTTACCATGTATGTTTAGGAATATTAATAGTTGGGACAAAATGGCAATTGAGAGGCATTTGGTACATAGTATACTAATATAAGAACCTCGTATTTTGACATCTGCCTTGGGGATCTGAAATGGCAATGGAAGTCAGATGCTATTCTTCTGAAGAGCCAACAAAACCCCCCTTCATTTGAGGGGCAGAGGCCAGATATACTTGGGGGTATTTTGAGGTATAAGTGTTGGGAAGATGGGTCTCTTGTATGTGAGCTATATTTATTTTCTGGTAGTAAAGTTTGTTAAATACAGTTTTAAACATACCGGGAAAATTGAGTACCTGAAAGTTTAAAGAAAAAAGCTTAGATAGGCAGAGCCAGCTGTCACTCACGCAGCTGGGTGGATCCAGACAGCATTGTCGGGATCCATTCCGGGTGAGGCGTCTCAGTATACCGCGACCTGTAGCTCGCGGTATACTGAGCTTTGGGTGACAGGAGGACGCTAGTTTGTGTCCTCCTGTTACCCTTAGGAGAACTATGGGGAAAAGCACTGACCCCATAGTTCTCCTTTAAATGCAGAATGCTGCAATTGTGCAAGATTAATTGAGGCTACCTGAGAATTCTTACAAATGCAGCAACTATTTTACATTTATTCATTAACCTTCTGCAGTTTTTTTAATTGCCCAGGTGTAAAGTACAACAAAATACACAATAACATGCAGGAAACTGCAGCAAAATCAGACAAATTTAGTTGCAGAAGCTCACAATTAGATTTATTTCTTGTTTTCAGAATCCATTAAAAAGGTAGCATCACACCACTTATTGCTAGAATTGCGAACAGCTACCCTGTAATGAGCTCAGAGAGGGGAATTTATCAAAACCGGAGCAGACAAAATCTGGAGCAGTGCCCATGGCAACCAATCAGCTTCTCTCTTCAGTTTGTTCATTTAAAACAATAAAATGTAATAGAAAAGCTGATTGGTGGCCATGCACAGCTGCTCCAGATTTTGATAAATTCCCCTCAGAGTGTTTTGTCAACAGGTGGGGGAAGTCAATGGATATAGGGGCCTTCAGTGATGCTTCTTTCAACTCCACATCTTTAATGCAAATGGGGCAGAACTACAGCGTGTCTAATGTCATCACTGACCAATGCAATGATTCCAGAGCTCAAAACAATTAAAGTGACACTAAACTCAGGAGTTAAATGTTAAAAATGTATTCAAGTATCTTAACTGTTAACAAAAATGTATCTTATTTGTGTATCACTTGGCTGCTGTGCTGCCACATCCAGTGTAATTTTTATTTTTTCTGCGGTTTCAGTTACACTTCATATCTATATAATTGCATTTCATTGCGTTATGCTGAATCTCTAACTACAAGTGTAAGATTAGCATTGTTACAGCCTGATCTGTGCATCTTCCACTTCACCCCTGTTGTTTTCTGTATATAGGTACAGTCTTCTGCTAAAAAATTCCCAGCAATGCTTTCTAAGTTTTCTTTCCACATCACCCTCTGTGAGGTAAGGGGGTATGTGTTATCCTGTTAATGGCAAAGATAGGAATGTCTTTTCACACTAAGAATGACAAGGAATCACATCCTTTGTATTGAGATGGCAAATAAACTACATTGGATTCTACTCTGAGTCAGACTTATCGAGTTGGACACTATCTGTGAATATCACCAAGTCAGTAGGTTGCCATACTGCCCATACAGACAAGTCTCAGGAAAGTATGTGCAAATACATAAAGCGGTGGTTGTAACAGAATAGCTGTAGATCCTCAAATCATCTCTGAATTGGTGCTGGCACTGTCCTTCCTCCTGGAGGGTAGCTAATTTGTGATGAACTACAATCTCACATGTAGTTAGACATGTAGTTAGACATGTGCACTGGTAAAAAATCTCGTTTCGTTTTGATTCAGATTTGTGTTATTTCGTTTTTCAGGATTCGGGTGTGAAAGTCAATTCGGAATTCGGACGAAATTCGTTAGCGGTAGTTCGTTCGAATGTTCGATTTCGTTTCTTATTCGTTTCGTTCATTCGTTCGTTGCAGCAAAGTGACATTGGAGGGGGGGAAATTTGTTTTCTCCTTCTCTAATGTCACTTTGCTCCAACGAATGATCGAACAAAACGAATAAGAAACGAAAACGAAACGAACGTTCGAACGAACTACCGCTAATGAATTTCGGAAACGGAAATTCGGATTAGTTTGCATTCGTTATATCTGTAATTCGGAATTCGGATACATCCGAATGTCAGAATTTCAGAAAATTCGCCTGAATTTCGATTCGGAACTAAACGAATCGTACATGTCTACATGTAGTTAACTAATTTGTATTGAAGTTATAGTCTAGCATGGGAGCGAGTTTGGAGCGGTGGCTACTTAAGATTTAACACCTGAGTTAATGTCATTTTAAAGCAGAGAGGTAAGTTCCTTTTCGGCCTTTCTTGCACCCTAAACTTGTAAAAATATATAGCAAACATTCAACATGCAAAAAAAACAAATATTGATCCATTATGCAGCCCCAAAGGTCAAATTTCATGCAAGAAAGAAAGGAAAGGGTAGTCTTTAGTGCTCAGTTCTAAAAGCTGTACAAATTACTTACAATAAAGGTGCCCATACACCTGCCGATTATCATACGATTATCGTACGATAATCGACAGGTGTATGGAAGGCGTGCAACCGTTTCTACTGTACAGTCGCACGTCTTTTGTCTTCCGAGCACGCTTGAAAACCTGGCGAAAATCATACGATTTTCAGCGGGTTAGTGGCGTGCTCGGCACACTGCCCGCTCAGCATTGGAATCATTGCAAGCCCTCCCCTCAGCGGGGCGAGCTTGCGATGATCGCAAGTACGATCGGCCTGTCCAAGATGGGCAGATCGTACGAAGATTTTAATTACCTTACAACAATCGCACGACGAAAGTCGTGCGATGGTTGTAAGGTGTATGGCCAGCTTACATTACATTTGTAAGTGTTCCTGCGGAAGTTTGTCGGAGGTAAATGTAAGTAAATAAATAAATAATGAAAAACTTAAATTAACAAATCTTCCACTCCGAATAACCCCAAAGGTCTCAGTGAAACACTTGGAAACTCTTGAAGACCTTTGCATTTATGGCACAAAAAGTGCACAGTGTTGTTTAGAATCTTTTCAATGACAAACATGTATTTATGTGTAATAGTTTATAAAGTGACCTTATAGCTCACATTTTATTACTATTACACTATCTAGTATGGGTAGCCTTCCATTACATGTTTGCAGAGCATTCTGGGCTCCCCACTAAGATGGCCCAGCGGTAGCTTCTCACTCATGGACTCTCCCCAGTTGATACTCCATACAGAGGCATACAAACCACAGACAGGGAGGGGGTGTGTCCATCATCTCACTCATTCTTAGGCCCCCATTCACAATGGTGTTTGGGGATTCCTGTGGCACGAACCTGCGGACGAGGCTATCCCTAAGGTATAAGCCGCCTTAGACAATGTCATTCCCGGGATGGGGCAGGGGATGATCACTGGGCCACTTATCATTCGGACGCTGGACCGTGGTGTCAGTGGCTCTGTCCAGTGTCTTGCCCAGCTCACTGACACCTTTGGACACCAGGAACTCAGCGGGACGCAAGCCAGAGTGTCCTGCTCAGCTCCTGGCAACTGGTGATATCAATGAGCTGGGCGGGAAGCCCCGCAGAGCATCACAGGTTGCTAAGAGCTCTTAGCAACCTGAGATGTTGTAGCCATTCCGCTGCTGCCCCCCCTCACCTAGCCACCCCCCAATGACTGTCACCTTGTTATTAACTCGAATAGGCACAGTGGCTGCATCTGGAATTCCACAGGTTCTTGCCACAGGAATCCCTACATGCCCATATGCATGGGGCCTTAAGCAGGAAAGGCATTTAACAATGGCACCACAATCCTACCTATCCGTGAACTGTAACTATGATCCACCGAGAACATCTGTACTGAAGGAAACATGTAGGCTGCTATTGTTGGCTACTGTCTAAAAATGTTAGTTATGTGATTGTCACTAGTTTCAGCACTGTGAGCACACTTACAGCAAGCAAATAGCAAGTGAAGTTAAGGCGAAGTCATATGTTCCAATCTACCTACTTGCTCCGAGTCCATAAAAAAAAAAGAAAGTGAACTTGTCCTTTAAAACCACCAAATCAGCATGGAAGCCGGGCAACTAGTATGTTTAGAAAGCGAGGTAACAGCATTCTACATGCCTCAGTGCCGCTTTCTTTTTAAATCAAATTTTTTTACTGCTGTTTTCTTTAAACTGTAACTGTTGGAAGCTTCATGAAGGGTTTAAAATGAAGCTTTATGTTGTATTCCAATTTTTGCAGTAACTTTGTAAAGGAAGAGTATAAAAAGGAGAGAGAGCAACAGTAAATTTCCCATTCTGAAAAGTTCACACGGCATAAAGCAGGGTAGACTGTACTGGGAACTAAAGATAATAAGCAGAACATTCCACTGTAATACAGAGACTACAAAGCCTCGGTGCTGGAAGATGTGAGCGTATTATTCCTGTCTCTTGACAAGCACTGCTCTCAGCTCCAGGAATTATTTTCAGACCTACGCAGCAAACTTGAAATAATGGAAATCAACATGCAGTGTAAGCTGGACGATCACGGCAACCCGCAAAGACAATTTTTCATGATTAGTGTGACCAGAATTCTCTAAGGCATAATAACTAAACAATGAAAAGCTGTAGATTTCATCTGGCAATTTCATAACCTTAGAAGCATAAGTGATCGCAAAGCACATTATTTAAGAGTGTTGCAGCCCAGGAAATTGAGATTTAAATCCTTAACAATTCAAAACATATATACAGTAGTTGCAGTCCTACATAGGTGGGTGTCTACAAGGGATGTGTGTTTATAAGTCAATATTACAATATATTATTGAACTTTTATTTAGTCTGTGCATAACTTCTTAGTCATTAAAGTGCAACTGCAGCCAAAACATTTGTTTGTTTGTTTTTTAGCTTTGGATAGAGTTGAGATTTTTATTGCTGTCTGTGTCCATGTTAAAGTGATATTAAAATTTAAAATTAAATTAAATTAAAATGTTTCACTTATATTAACTAGGTAGGCTTGGTTGTGCCTGTCATGGGGCCTCAGCTGCTAACATCAGGCTGCCTATCAAGTAATCTGTTGGCTTTGCACACTGGTATTTGTTTCTGTGAGGTGGTGTGAACACATGTAATTTTTTCATATTATCTGTTTTCTAAATAAAGTTTTCAGAATTTGCCAATTTAGCCGTTGTTATTTGCTTTATCCACAGAGATTCTTCTGCAGATGATATCACTTGCCATTTTAAAGAAAAGATAATGATAAAAAAATAGTTCTGGGGTTAATCAATCATTTGTGGCATTTAAAAGCGTTGCATAACTGTAGGTGTGGCAGGATTAGGTCCATTTTCTAAATTAATTGTTCTGTAATGTTTCCCTCTTTCTCAGCTCAGGAAATTGGGAGGTATGGTATGCAGTACATATTGGCACAGATACTACCCCCTCAATCAATGCTCACCTTACTTCCGTTTCCTCATTATATATGTCCCTACACCCTGCTGTCTTATATTTTGCTCTCCTAGATACTGCCATGCGCACTCATCATTGTGCTAAACATTTTATTGAGCCAAAAGAGGTCAAGAGGCAGTAGCATCCAATACGCTCTGCCCTTACTCCTTTTTACATGCAATGATCTAAGTGTCACTTGGATACCTATATATTTCAGGCACTGTACTTCCTTTCTTATACTTTTTAGCTTAGTCTGCCCTCGTTATGTTCTTGGATAGTTGCCTGTAGTTGTGTCATCAGTGAGGCTTCCAGCAAATCACCGGGAAGATTTCAGAGTGCAAAAACAGCACAGGACACTAAGACTGGGTACAAGAGCTGTGGAAATGGTGTGGCTGAGGGTAAGACAGGCCTGGAGCAACAGACGGAGGCGTATGTGTAAGGCCTGCATGACTGGGTTTGTAGAGGCAAAAGGGAGGGATACAAGGGTTAATTTGTTCATATAGATAAGGGGAGGTTAAAAGTAGGGAAAAGCTTACCCGATTGGTCAGGGAGATAAGAGGAGGAGTGATAGGTGGATCCTTGAGGAAAGAAAGTTCCAGATACAGATGGAGTCAGCAGCATGGAAGCAGCGTCCCACCCTCCCACCCTCTTATTCTGTTGTCAATTTTATTGTGTTATCCTCTTACATTCTATGACTGCTTTTGTTTTCTTTTAGTTTTTACGATTGTCACTGCGGCCGTGCAGGGTATTAGGGTCCTTGAGGAGCAACATGTCCAGTTGACATTTCATTGAGTGGGGAGCCGTCTCAGGTATGGCATCCCTGTGTTAACGGGTCGGGTCATTAGTGACTTGGTATCTGCTGTTATACTGCAAAGTCCCCGAGGCGGTGTCGTGCGGCTGGGGGCCATGTAGGCAGATAATGGTTGGTTTGTTGTGGAATGACCTTCAAGGACCTTAATTCCCATTGTCAGTTGATTTTGTTAAGGTTTTTGTTATATGGCTTTGTACTTAATAAAATGGCTGCTGTGGCCACTAAAAATCCAATACTGGTGTCGTGTCAAAAAACGGCCGGCCGAGAGGTCTCTAGATCTGAGCGGGCGTCTTTAGACGTCCGCTCAGACGCGCCCCCTCGCGCGCGAGCGGGAAAAGGCCGGTATTTGAAAACAGGCAGCGATGCCTACTACCATGCAAGCGATCCACCGGCTGTAGAGCCGGCAGATCGCGTGTATGGTCTGCCGACTGGTGTGTCCCCCCCCTCCGCGAGTCCCCCCCCAAATTTTAAGTTACACATAAAAAAGAATAAAAAAACAAAAACATTTTTTAAAGTCCCCACCCATACATACACGCATGCAAACATGCGTCAGGGGCGCATACGTGCAAAAAAGACGATTGCGCCCATTACGCCACACGTTACATGTCGCCGTGAAAGTCGGAGTGAGAGCAATAAGTCTAGGGCCATCAATCACTGATAACACTGAACTGATGAGCGGTAAAAGCTTTTAAAGTGTCGCCTATGGCCAATTCTGGGTATGGTAGTTTTCTGCGATTTCGCGGGTGCGCGCAATTTTAAAGCTCGACATGTTTTGTGTCTACTTACCCGACGTGACCCGATCTTTTATATTTTACCAAAAAACTGGGTAATAATAAATGTTTCCTAACATAATGTAAAAAAAAAAATTTTTTTTTTCAAAATTTTCTGTAATTTTTCCTAATTATAGTAAAAAATACAAACCCATAGTGGTGTTTAAATACCACCAAAAGAAAGCTCTATCTGTCCCCAAAAAATGGTATAAAATTAATTTCAGTACAGCGTTGCATGACGGAATAAACGTCAGTCAAAGTATCGCAGCGCTGAATACTGAAAAATGGCCTGGCCAGGAAGGGGGTCTAAACACCTGGTCTTGAAGTGGTTAATTGAGAAAGAGGGATGAAGTTAGAGGGTTTGTTAGGTTTAGCCAGAGACGTATACAATACCCTTGTCATGCTGTAAAGATGGATGTTACAGGGACTTTGTGAGACCGACTGCCTTGTCTGCTGCTGACTGACCTGGTTTGAAGATGACCAAGTCTTCTTCTAGGCTTATTGTTGTCTCTAGAATATGATGTGATTCAGGAAGAATCACAGCAGGAATACCTGTTGATTTGACTTAGGTTTTGAAGTAAAGCAGGACCTGCCATTGCCATGCCTTCTTTCCCTATTCCTTGTCCTCTCTCTGGCCCTGCTTCTCTCCCTTTTGATGTCTCCACTACTAATCGTTCCAAAAATCCTTTAATTTCTGAGTTATAATACACTATTCTGTAGTAATTTTTACCTTTACTTTCCTTCTGTTGTATAATTCAGTGCCTTACATTCACATTGACAGTAGTAGAGACATGATGGCTACCTCCTTGAAGTTTTCCGAGATCCTTAAGCCTTGGGAATGACAGACAATAGTTATACAATGAGTTTAAAGGTGATTCATTGCTCTGCCCTTTCCTGTTATTCCGCCAGCAATAAATGTTGCTAAATGATACTATGCATTTAATAAAATATTCATTTCCACTAAAGCTCCTATTTATACTTTCAAATATATCTTCTTTTACATCAATTTGACACTCATTCATCACAGAAGTGTTTTTGGATTGAGCGAGTGTGCATGGAAGTCTATGCACAGTTAACGGGAGTATTAATCAGTGGTGCAGCCAATGGGATCAACAGTGGATTGAATTTCTTCATCGTTTCCTCAGTCGGATGCTGACCCTTTTCTGTCTACTAAAGCAGATTACAAAAGAGAGATTTATATGCTTAAACTACCATTATGGCAAACTGCAAAGTGGACAGAATTTTTTTTTTAAATCCCTAAATGTATGGTAATGTAAACAGCTTACTGTATATATATCCTATACATTTAAGGATATGAGAAAAAAAAGTATGTCCATTTCCTCCTTGCTATCTGTCTTTGTATAAATCCATTCCGTAACAAGAAACAGGATGAGTATGTCTCAAACTAGTTTCTGATCTGCTTCTGCTTACTATGACGCCTACACAGCTCTGTACTCCAGAAATTACATGGGAGATAATTACAGATAGCAACTTAAATTCATGTTTTGGTATTAGATTCACTGGGAAATTGCTTCCATGGTTTGATTTATTTTAACAAAGGAAGCTTTAACTGCTCTTTGGTGATTTCTCTCCTCTCAGCCACAGAAGAATTTCGCATC
>NW_017306539.1:741012-744790 GCF_000935625.1 Nanorana parkeri
ACACTCTATGTATTTCTATAGAAATGTAATTCTCTTCAGCCAGTCTTGAGAACCAGGGGGACATGCCACACAGCACAGTCCTGGACTTCTCTGTAGCCTAAGCACTACAGCCTGGTAGACCACCCACCCTAACCTGCGAATGGAAAGTGAAGGATCAGTATCACAAGGATGAGGACTTGTGCTCTCCCACCTTGTAAAAGATCCCTGATTTTTTTGGTTTAGAGTGCTGGCCGATTCATCTCTGAGCATCACTGTTCAGGGAATTAGAGAGGATCATTTTTAATTGGATTAGTTACAGGCTAGTTTTACTGCATGTATCTATACATATAATGAATTTTCAATAAAAACTTGGAATGGTTTTTCTTTTATTTAACTGGAGTTCAGCTTTAATAAAAGCTATTCCCAAATGCAAACTTCATAGTTGAGATCTTTCTGCAAGATAGATCCCATTTTGCAGAATGTTAAGCAAAACTCCCCTTGCACTAAAAAGTAGAGGTGCACCGAAATGACAATTTCAAAACCGAATCGAAACCGAAATAAAAAAAAATTGTTAGGCCGAAACCGAAAATGTTTTTTATTTACATTTTTTAAAATATTTTATTTTTATTTATTTACAGAAAAAGAAAATGAGAACTCAGAGTCCTCAATCTCTTTTTTTGCATCCCCTGTTATCAATGAACAGGAATCCTGTATGAGTGTTCCTGTTCATTGATAACATGAGGACATGGTAGGTTTACTATAACCACAATCATAAATTAACAGGTGATGTAGATCACTTCACATTCATTCATAATTGAGGATATAGTAACCATACTCTGTCCTCAATTATTTACAAACACTCAGCGATCACTGATCACTGACAGGGTTATTCACAATAGGGTGAAGAGTTTGGAGAAGACAGGAGAAGGGAACAATCTAGGACAACATAGCTGATTTGGAAAAATTCTCCAATTCAGCTCACTTTCCAGTTCAGCTATGTTGTCCTAGATTGTTCACTTCTCCTGCCTTCTCCAAACTCTTCTCCCTTTTGTGAATAGCCCTGTGAATGTTTGCATTGGCTCTCCTTCCTGCCACGCTGTCACAGGAAGCTGAGCGAGCGGAGCAGGGAGAAGAGCTCAGCCTCCTGTGACAGCGCCGCTGTCTCCGCCCCCACACTGCTTTGCCGGACTGTGATAGGAGGCTGAGCGGTGTGGGAGGAGAGACGCCGGCCGCTCACATCGCTCTCCTCCTGCAGCACTCGGCCGGCTGTCACACTTTCTCTCCTCCCCACTGGGACACAGAGCAGCGCCCAGCGGGGAGGAAAGAAACCAGGGATGCGCCGATGTATCGGCAGAAAAATGGCACTTTCGGCATTTAGCCAAATGGGCCTATTTTTGGCCGATATGTTTCGGCGGCCGATATATCGGTGCATCCCTACTAAAAAGTGATATAACAGATTGCTACATATGTTATTTTTTACATCTAACTCAATTAATGTTACCTTTGCATTTCCATGCAAATAATTCAAATGCTTTTTTTTCCCTTGCAGCTCTGGCATCCTTGTGCCATTCTATAGCCTATAAATAGATAAAGAGGTTCTCATACAGAATACCACCGCTGTACTATGTGGATGAGACTTCACATCAACGCAATATTATTTAAAACAAATATTCCACCTTTCAATTCAATCACATAAATATAATTATTTATTCTATTGTCATTATATACCCCCTTTTGTGTACAGAAAATTCCAGTATTCTCATTTACTGATTATTTGATTGGCTCAATGCTTTTCCCAGCGGCCTGCACAAAGCTTGAGTCGAAATTGCAGACATCCCCTGTGACAGGTATTTTATTATGGTGAGATACTCAGGCACACATAAAGAGATGCTGAAACTGCCAGACTTCATATGTCAACACTAAAATTGATTATGATAAATGCAGACCCTCACATTTATAAGTCAGGCTGATAAAAATGCTAGCATGGCAAATATCAGTATCTAAAGTATAAAAAAAAAGCAAAGACTAGGGTTGCTGCCAGACACAAGGAGTACACAGGTTCTGTGGCTGATTAAATACAGCTAAAACATTTTCTAATTAATCACAGAACTTGTGTAATTAATATTTGTCAGGTTTTAAATTGATGAGGTGGCAACCCTTGGTAAAACTAAAGACTTGCTAAAACCTTTACAATTTCTATAGTTTACCTGGATAAACCCTATTTATGAAGAAAATAATGTTGTATGCTGAAAGGGTTGACAATCTGCACACAATAAATTGCGTGAATATTCACTATCATTATCTAATCGTGCAGACAGGCCCGGATTCCCCACAAGGCCACCGAGGCCCGGCCTCGGGGTGGCACGTAGGCACGTAGCAGAGGGGCGGCAGCGGCGTGGAGTCCCCCGACACCCGGAAAACATGTAGTTCCGGGCGCCGGGCGGTAAGTGGGGAATCCGGCCGTTCGTTTACAAGTGATTGCGGCGATGTCGCCGCGGTCACTTGTAATATGTGTGCAGTCCCCTCCCCCGCACCTACCATTCTCCGCTGGTCTTCGGGACTCCGTCCTCCCCCGGCCGCCGAATCTCTCTCCTGTCCCTGCCGCCGATGCAGTGAGCAGAGCGGCAGGGTTAGCTCCGTGTACACAGTGAAGCCCGTTCACATTGAGCGATTGGAGGTGACAGGTTCTCTTTATTGACCCTGTCACCTCCAATACAGGAGCTCCAGCACAGCACTGTGCTGGAACTCCTGTGACAGGTGAAGAGCACAGCTCTCCCCTCTAAAGCCCCGTTCACATTGAGCGATTTATCGCGCGGTAATTCCCGCGATATCGCGGCAAATTACCGCGCGATATCGCGCTCCAATGCATTTCAATGGGGCAAAGGGTCCTGCTGTTGCGGGTCGTGTGTCGCTACAGCAGGACCCTTTTTGGAGCGGATTTAGCCGCGATTCAAGCTTGCTCAATGCAAGCTTGAACGCGATATCGCGCGGCAAATCTCGGGATGTCACGCAATATGCAAATCGCGCGACAAACGCGCGATTAGCATATCACGCAGTGGGAACAGGGCCTTAGGCCCCATTGAAATGCATTGGAGCGCGATATCGCGCGGTAATTTGCCGCGATATCGCGGTAATTACCGCACGATAAATCGCTCAATGTGAACAGGGCTTTAGAGGGGAGAGCTGTGCTCTTCACCTCTCACCTGTCACAGGAGTTCCAGCACAGTGCTGTGCTAGAATTTTCTTTCATATATTTCACATATTGGATAACTGAAGTGCATTTCTGCAATGCAATTTATTTATTATCTATTTTACAGTAAATCAGCCTCCATGTCTATAGGCTAAATAGGTGAATTTAGTCATCAAAGAAGAACTTTACCCATATCTTTCAAGTTACAACAAAGACACCTTTAGAAATGCTTAAGGGATTATTCACTAAAGAGCCGAAGGATCCAGCCATAGCTTCGGCTGATCCTTTGGCTCTCTTCGGCCGCTGGAGCGCTTCAGTTCAGTCGCACTGAAGGGCGGCTGTATGGGCTATTCACAATAGCCTTTACAGAAAACGAAGGTGGACGAGCAGCGCGGCTGAAGGCCGCAAATGACATCTGGGCAAAGCGAGCCGTGATCTCACGGCTGGCTCCGCCCAGTTGTTATGATAGATCAGCGTCCCCAAATGACCTGGGGATGCTGATTTGTCATTTAACAGTAACAACTGGGCGGAGCCGACCATGTCGTCACAGCCAGCTCTGGCCAGTTGTTATTCATTGGCCGGGACCTGCTAGAAGACTCTAGCAGGTCC
>NW_017306539.1:745600-760354 GCF_000935625.1 Nanorana parkeri
CGACCATGACGTCACAGCCAGCTCTGGCCAGTTGTTATTCATTGGCCGGGGCCTGCTAGAAGACTCTAGCAGGTCCCAGCCAATAGGAAACAGTTGGCTAGTTGTCACTGCTAGCTCCGCCTAATTGTTTTTCTTTTTTAAATTTTTTACAAATATCTTTATTTATTTTTTAATTTGACTATTTGTTTACATTTTTTTATTATTTTTTCAACCTTTTTTTTTCTTCACTCTTTCCACTGATTTTCTATTCTGCTCGGTACCTGCTTTGCTGATGTAGCCTTCCCATGATGCATCACTTGGGCACAGATTACATCACTAAAGCCCAACAGGACCAGGAAGTGGAAAAAACAATAAATGTAAGTAAAAGAAAAATATGCTTGTTTAGGTAATGAATGTAAGATGATTTCATATCAGCATGCAATGCTGCATGCCGAGATGATTTTTAGTAAAAGAGGGTAAAGGTCCGCTTTAAGGGCCCATTCTCACCTATGGGATCCTTTGCTTGGCATCGTCTCTTTCTTGCTCCACTGAAATGTGCAAGGTTGCATTAAATACAGATAGAGGCTGCACTGAAAATAGATATAGCAACTATAAGGATTTAACTAGCATTGCAGCCACAATCTAAATAATAGCCACTCAGTGGGTAGGCTGTCTCTGCAAAATTTCAATGTCTAAAAGAAGGCAGTATACTGCAAAAATAATAGCACCTACAGTATGCAATGCTATATGATACATTATAATTGCCACATTAAATTATAAGCAACACAACAGAAAAAATTCACAGAGCAGCTGTTTAACTAAACGTGTATTTAGCAATGGTCAGCTGCAGTCAGCAAACGTTTCCAGACTGAGCAAAAACAAAACAAACAAATGGACCACCTAGCAACTATTAACAATTAAAATCAGGTTCTTCTCTCACTGTTCCCTTAAGACTCATAAACTCATTGATCCAGGGGCACTACGCTTTCAGGTTGAATGACGCCCGGCATCATTCAGCTTACTTTCTTTGAGCCCAGGGGGGTCCTAGTTCTGCCCCTCACCCACCCTGGACTTACAGAAAAATTCTGTCAAGAGCGGCGCGAAGGATGCTCAAATTAGAAAGGGGATCCAAGCCTGGAGTTGGGCTTTAAGCTTTTGGGATGTCTACAAATTTACAGAAAACTTCGGCATTGCTTTGAGCACCATATAAGAGAACATCAGAGCTAGACTGAGTGGGCTACCAAATGGATCCCTAGTCCATCCCCCATAAAAACCTAACAGTCAGGAGTGCAATTTATGGCAGTGGGAGATTATAATAATATGGAGACTGAAATGTCTGTAACTAACTGTTCAAAGATCATCAACATTCCACGTTCAGGACACATGCATGTTGCACACTCTCCATAGGAGGGAGCGTTATCACTTTAGTATGGCTGAGCTGTGAGGAGAGAGAGTGCCAGCGGCTGTCAGATCCTGGCCGAGCAGCTCTCTCCTTACCATTTGGCCATTCTGAATGACAGCTCTCTCCTCGGCCCCCCCAAACTTCAGCGCTCCATTTCTCCTTGGATCACAGCTACCTCTGCCCATACAAATGGGGTAGAGCGGTGGGGAGCCGAGGAGAAGCTGCAGGCTGTGCCACCTCACAGGGTTGCAGAGAGTTCTGTGCCGTGCTGTGTTGGCCGTCTGGCGCCCCTGTTGCCATGGCACAGGTCGCACACCCCAAAGCTGCGCCTGAGGGGAGTGCCTCACTTGCCTCACCCTTCCTACGGCCATGGTCCATATCATGACAAAACATGTGTATAATCAAATATTATTTTATTTTTAACTGAAGATTAATGAGTAGATGAGTCTTCAGGGGACAGCACCAAGGAGGAGCTGCTTTGTAATTTTAAGAGGTGCTGGGTTGTCCATTGGTTTATATTTTTGCTCAAGTTGGAAAGAAGATGTGATGCTGCTGGTCCACTCAAAGGCTTGGGCGGGCTAAATATTTTAGCCACATCCTAAAGCTGGAATGGATACTCCTCTTTGGATGAGATGATTATATACAAACCATTCATAACTGTGCAATTGGGAAAAGCTTTCTACTTGATCAAAAGTTTTAGTTGATTATTTTTTGGGATCTAGAGTATTAATTTGAAGCGAGACAAGAAATCAAAACTAGACTGTTGTGAAGTGGCTGGAAATGGGTCTCTTTTTACCAACTTCCTGTGAACCCCTGTGGATGCTGAGACACAGAATTTTTACATTGATTCGATTGCATCTCCAGATAGACATACCTTCCACATTTCCTGAAGAAGCAGACATCTGTGAAATGCATTGAAGTAACTTGCTGTCCTCATCTCCTATTCATTGGATATGAGTGATTTATGATAGAAAAAATGTGCTTTGCACCAAACAGAATATAACAAGTGTTCTTCCTGACCATTGGTGAAAAATATAAGGCGAGAGTTCACCAGGGGTAGCCATTTGAACATCAAAGCTGTAATCCTTTCCAGGATGTTTTGCTTGGTTTTTAATATGTTGTGTATAGGCTATTAGCATTGCAATTGTGGGAAGTGGTGTGCTGGTATATAGATTGGATCCACATACTACATTACATCTCCAGATATGTATGGACTAGAGGAGGTGGTCCTGTGAGGTCAGGAGGGTGAATCAGACTATAGTAAGCTGTCAGAGGGAGTACCAAGAAAAGTAAATGTTACTTTCCATTCTTTTTATATTTGTGCAAGTGTGTTATAATTCGCCAGTGTTATATCGGGAATATTAAATTGGATCTGGGTGAATTATTTGTTTAATAAAATACATAGAGGCATTGTCGAGCTATTTACAAACCATATTACTTTGCGCTAATAATATTTTATCTCTCAGTATTCTCATGAAAAATAAATGAGGGAATGGGATTGGTCAATATGTGCAATTACTTTTGATCCAATTCTCTTTTCTCACTTTTTTAAAACATTTTTTATATAACCCCCCATTTATAAAAAAAAAATCCTAAATTGTTACTTATACACTTTTATTCACTTATTATTATAATACAGGATTTATATAGCGCCAACAGTTTGTGCAGCACTTTACAATATAAAAAAGACATTACAATCACGATACAATTCAAGACACGATGGTAAGGAGGGCCCTGCCCCTGCGGGCTTACAATCTAAAAGGGAGGGGCCAGCGATACATGAGGAGGTAGCTGTGTGGCGATGAATTGTCTGAAAACGTGATGGTTGAGCGGTTGGGTTGAGGTGGGTTAAGCTTCCCTGAAGAGATGAGTCTTTGGGGAACGCCTAAAGGCAATCAGAGTGGGAGATAGTCGGACAGGTTGGGGTAAAGAGTTCCAGAGGATGGAAGAGATTCTAGTGAAGTCCTGGAGGCGAGCATGGGAGGAGTTGACGAGGGAGCTGGAAAGCCCCCTTATAATCACTCCAGCAAACTGCTTCCTATAAGTACCGTACAATTCATTTTTAAATAAAGAGTCATTTCTTTTTGGACACACGCTTAGGGTTCTTTTTAGAAACTATTCGCAGGACAAACAGTTGTGAACCTTCATTTTGTGCAGATATATACCAATATGAATGTTCTTCAGTTGGGGAGCATAGAAAATAAATACTTATTCACTATGCTCCTTTAGCTCCATCTAGTGGCCATAATGCAATATTAAATGAAACAATAAAAAAATGAATTCCACTTGCAAAGAAAAAAAACAAAAGAACATTTGCTTTAATATACATTTGCTCAGAGCTAACATTCACAGATATTTGCAGGGCGAATGACCCTAATTATAAATAGATCCCTAGAGTCACAAATTAAATGTACATAAACATAGTAAACACTCTTCTTTTTTTGGGGGGGTGGGGGGTCTAAGTTGAATTCTGACAAACTCAACAGCAGCATTAAAAAGCTGCTTCTCCCTCCACTGATATCTGTCTGCTAACAAAACTCCCTAGGGGCTGAATGTAGTAGATACAAATACTGAAGATTGCAAATATATATATTTTTTTTTTTGGGCAGGCCCTTGGGGCATGATTTGACATTTGCCCCACGTTATTAATTTGTCATCACTAAGGGAGGCTAGCAAATAACAATGAATCATTGTCATTTTTACTGAGACTGCAATATTATCCACTGTCAATGTCATTTAAAAAACAAGGTGCTCTGTAAATTGAATATTGATTTTTAATAATTAAAGTTATGTTTCAAACTACTGTTGCAGCCCCTCTCTTCCTTGTCCCACCCGAGGGAAATTTTTTTTTCCGGTTCACTGTTCCCGAGCGGCTTTAACTAGATACTGAGCTTGTGTCGCTGAATTAAAATGCACAGCTGACTTTTTTTCCCCTTCCTGATATGTAGATATTATCCCGAGCCATTAGAATAACTCTACAAAATGAGGCATTGAATTATCCATTATGACAATAATACTATAGCAGACTCATTTATCAATTAGAATATGCATTCTCAATGACAGCTTGCTATTAACATGAATATTAAATCAAGACCAGTAGCCGAACTGCTGCTGTGCACGTCAATCAGTAGTATCATTGAAGCGGATGTCTCACGCTGACAAATATTCACCATAAAATAAAATAATAATAAATAAAACCGGCTTTTCGCATTTGTGTTGACGGAGGACTGCTATCTGCCAGATACATTTTGCTCTTACACTTTTTTCACTCTGCTGATAAAATATTATTTTCTGGAACCTTTAGCATAAACAGAACCTGTTTGTCTGAGAATTAAATGGAAATGATGGCTGCACCGTTCGACGCTACAGAATGTGGCGATACCGTCACACATTTTTAGAGTCTAGAGAATAAGGAAGAGTCTTTTAAATGATGTTGGGATCCCATGAAAAATGACGCCACCTAGGAGGGAGGACTAGTACGAAATTTGATTGATTTTACATTTTACTAGGGCAGTTTGACTGAGAATAGTTACTCCGGCAAACAGCGAACTACACAGATGAAATACATATACAGGAACTGTTTTAACTGCCAAAGGATTTGTATTTTTCTCTATCCGGTTTTGAGATTTACACTGCTCTGTCACAGCACAGCGCCGTCCGGCAGGGCAGTAGACCTGATTTTCTTTCATGATGTTTAGTGACACTTACATGTCTTGTTCCTCCCCCACCCTGTGACTGGACAGTGAAAGGAGAAGCAGCAGACTCATGAGCTTGCCTGTCTGTCAGCCTTCATTTTGAAGGAAACGAGCTCTTGATTGTCAGCTCTTATCTCTCCGTCTCTGCACTTTTCCAAAACAAAACAAGGCTCTCTTTCCAGTTCTCCTGCCTGTGCTGATTCCTT
Source organism: Nanorana parkeri (assembly GCF_000935625.1). Classification (NCBI taxonomy): domain Eukaryota; kingdom Metazoa; phylum Chordata; class Amphibia; order Anura; family Dicroglossidae; genus Nanorana; species Nanorana parkeri. The sequence goes on from NW_017306539.1 coordinate 750,883, forward strand.
TGAGAGTGTGCCCCCTCTCTCTGCATTCATGTGACCTTACTGGGGCCTGGAAAGTACAGTGAGGGGAATTTATCCAAACTGGAGCAAACACAATCTGGAGCAGTTGCCCATGGCAACCAGTCAGCTTCTCTCTTCAGTTTGTTCAGGTAAGATTTGAAAATGAGACAGAGAAGCTGATTGCCTGCAGTGCAAATCTGCTCCAGATTTTGTCTGCTCCAGTTTTGATAAATTCCCCTCAGTGTATTTTATTTTCAGGTGGAATGTAAAATTCAGAAAATACCACATTATGGCCACCAGATGGAGCTGATGAGCAAAGGAGATAGATTCTTCTTTCCTATGCTACTCAGCTCCATCTAGTGGCCATAATGCAATAATTTCCGAATGTTACATTCCACCTGAAAAGAAAATATACTAATGTGGCCCCTTTAAATATAAGTTTCTACTGAAATAATTAATATTCTGCTTGTAAATAGGTAACTGACCTTGTGCATCCTGTGAGGCAGAGACTTGTGTGAGTTGGACCACCAGGAGACTGGTGGTGCTGTGTGAGATCTTTCAGACTGCAACTCCCTGGAGCTGTGTTCTCTCAGAGGAGGGGGATTCTGGGCTGATATGGCTGAGGGCACTCAGTCCGGGAGATCCCAGCTCAGAGGACAGATCTGTGTAAGCCTGTCTGGGGGATTTTGATGTGAGCTGTGCTCACATCAAAATCCATATGCATATCATATAAAGGCTGAGAGCAAGCTTGTGGGGTAATGGTGAGATTAGCTGAAGAGGAAGAGGAGCGAGAGAAGGCAGCTGCAGACAACTAATTGCTCTAAACCTTGGGGGAAGAAGAAGGAAGGCTTTGTCAGCTAGAGCTGTGTGGCTGCCGCTGACGAGGGGCTCACAGGCTCTTGTGTGTACTGTCAACGAGAGCACAGGCCAATCAAACAGCCACTAGAGAATCAGAGAGACTTGATCCAGTTCAGCTGTGCTCAGAGATACCTAAATGATCGCTTCAGTGGGACCCAGTGACACTGCTACAGCGGGGAAATCGCAGCCTGGATGAACGGCCGAGCCAGTACCGTTGCTGTGCTGTTTGGGTGGTACATTTTGGCTTGGGGACAGAAATGCCCGGGTTACTTTGGCGCTACACGAAGAAAGTTGGTTTTTGCCTATATTGGCATTGAAAGAACATTCACAGAGATTTGCAGGGCATAGGGCTTCCGTGAATTGTTTATAAATAGACCCCTTTAAGCCCTCGTTCACACCTGAACGTTTTGTAGCGTGTTCTACGCTCGACGAACGCTCTACAAAACGCAAAAAAATTTAAATCCCCTTGTATTCAATGGTCTCGTTCCCACCTTGCCGTATTTCCGCCCGTCCCTAACGCGCTATAAAACGGCCCACGCCTGAAAAGGTACAGGTACTACTTTGGGCCGTTTTGTTGCGCGTTTCCATTGGGCTACAGCCAAGTATCGCGAATCGCGGTAAAAAAACGGGCGACGGTCGCGCGACAGACGCGCATATACAATACGCCTAGGTGTGAACGAGACCTAACTATTCACCAGTAAGCAGCCATGCTGTTATTCATATTTAAGAAATAAATATTTTGCAGTAAAGTAATATCTACTGTCCTCTCTTCATTTGTATCTAGTTGCTGGGGAAGGAGGCAATGGTTGTTGCAGTCGTATTGGCAGGGCACAGTTCAGTACGGGTGAGTTAAAAAATAATTCTGTAACCTATCAGATGGGCAGCCAAGTTATAATCAGTCCTGAACAGACAGAAAATACATAATATAACATTTACATAACATTTATAGCATTCTGCTGGCTCCCGACAATTCTATTTAGCTTCCTGGATACTACCGGCTTGTGGTCCCAGCCAGGGCTGTTGTGCAGCAAATTACATTTCTCATGGTTTTTGTACTACAAGGAAGGGAAAATAATTAGGAGAAAAATGATTTTACCTTAATAGAAATGAGCAAGCTTGCAGTGATGCAATTTGCTGATGAATTTGTTGCTTGACCAAAAATTAAAATATTCAGCACTTTAATTATAATGGAAAGAACATTGCGTGACAGTGAGATAATGAGAATGTCAAACTACTCATGTAATGTTTCTTCGTAGGACGCCTTTTCCAAACATTATTGAACATTCAATGCATACTGCTGTTCACTTGCCATTCATTAGAATATAGGACGGTGATGTGATGCATTTCTGAAATGCAGATGGAGATGCTCAATAAAGCAGAACTCTAACCAAAAATAACAAGATAACAATGAATGGCCCAATACAAAATAAAATAACAAAACCAGCTTTTACTGCAATACTCACCTTCAGTCCAGAGCATTTCCCATGCAGTACTTCTGCCGCTACAAGTCTGATGGCCAGCATTATTCAGTCCACTTGGTCTGAGTCCATATTATCTTGGACCTGCCCCAGCCTGTGACTGGACAGTGAAAGCAGAAGCAGCACATTAAAGCAGCTCACCTCTCTGCTACTGCTACAGTCAGATAACCAGCATTTTCAGAAGGCGAGAGCACACACCAGTCAGAATCCTTGCTGCACTTTTCAAGCATGGACTTTAGGAGAGAAAGTGAGGAAACATCTCTCTAACCTAGCCTGGGATTGCAGTAAGGGCCCATTCACACCAGATGCAGTGCGTTCCCGATTATGGCCAGAATGCACTGCCTCGCATTGCGGCCAGCTCACTTTTTTTTTGTGCGGCAGCAGGGGGCGTGGCGTGCCATTGAAGTGAATGGCTTCAATGGCCCACATGAGCTCGCAATGTGTCTTGCGATCTCGTGCGGCCGATCGCATTGTGGCCGGACGGCATGGCTACGGTGCCATTCACTTCAATGGCCCGCCACGCCCCCTCCTGCCCCACAAAAAAAGTGAGCCGGCCGCAATGCAAGGCAGTGCGTTCTAGCCAGAATCGGGCCGGAATGCACTGCATCTGGTGTGAATGGGCCCTAAAACCTGAAAGGGGTTCTAACCTTTCCTCATTCTGTCCGAAACTAAAAAAAAATGTTTGGGGCATAAGTACACTTTAACTGATGGTCTATAACAGGGGTAGCCAAACTTCAGCTCTCCAGCTCTGGTAAAACTACAAAAGTCACATCATGCATCTGCCTCTGGAAGTCATGTCTGTGGCTGTCAAAGTCTTGCAATGCCTAATGGGATTTGTAGTTTCACCACAGCTGGAGTACCGATGTTTGGCAATCCCTGGTCTAGAGTATTGTATATTATAGCCTGCAATGGGTAACTCGGACACTTGCCTATGATGGTAAAAGAGGGTGCTCAATCATAATGCCTGCTACTAATGTCCCCTTCAAAGGCACTTATCAAAGCTGACACCTGCTTTTGACACCATGCTACTTTCCAGGCCTTGATACTTTGGCACAATTTTACATCTGTGGCTCTTTTAAGCAGACTCCCCACAGAGGAACACACAGGAGAAATCCAGTGTGGGAAATGTAAAAACTTGAACAGTGGGGTCTCTTTGCACCTGGAGTCCTTGAGCACGATCTATTATGCATAAGGACCAGAATAGCTGACACTTACATCAATCATTTTCATGCAGCTGACACCAATATATATTTGATCTTAGAGTGCAATTAAAACCCATAAGGATGTATAGTTGTCTTATGTGCTTCATTGTGTTGCAAGTTATGCATTTTTTACTACTTAAAGAAATTTGAGCAGCAATGAGTGCTCGTTTAAAGATATGATTTAAGATTTTCTTCCCACTGCTCATGCCTGTCACACAAGTCTTTTGAGGGAGCCTAGGGTTGTACTAACAATGAGGAAAACTACAGGACTCATTTGTGAGACTGAAAATCAATGTGGTTTTAGGCAAAGAGCTGACTTAATGGGTTCGCTAAGGAAGTGCAAAACCTCTAATGTCATTCTTACAAACCTGGAGTATTCATGCACTCTGACAATCTCCATATGGGGATGACAGCACATGACGGGAGGGCCTAAGCATTGATAGAAATACAACTCAACCAGAAAGTAACAAGACTTTAATGATCAACCAACTCTTCCAGTCATTCGTATCACATGCTACATTCATGCAGTTTCATGCTAGGTGGGCCATAACCTCAATTTAAATATTTCTTTCCCTTCATAATAAATTCTATATACTCCAATAAAAAGTGAAAGCGTAACAAGCCATACAGAAAAATGGCTCTGTTATGGCTGAATTGTTTCATGGAATGTAATCTCCATTCTGCAGAATCATTACAGGATTCAGAGCTTTCATCTACGGAGGTTATATGAGATGCTCAGATGCCTCCTCGAAACTGAGTTGAACTGAAGTCTTTGAGGCATGTTTATAAATCGCTGATTGTTCACAATGTTCTCGCTTTCAAACGCGCATTTTTAAAAACAAAGTTGTCTGATCAAGCAACATTCCCAAGCGTTTGCCAAACAGTTGTTCAGAAGAGAATCCAGTTTGGCTCAGGTGTACCATAATTATAGCATGGAATACCTTCACATTTACTTTGCCAGCTTTGACAGGTAATTCACTGATTTTAATAGCTTCCCTATGCAGACATAATTCTTGATGATCTAACAGGGTTATTCACAAAAGGGAGAAGAGTTTGGAGAAGGCAGGAGAAGTGAACAATCTAGGACAACACAGCTGATTTCGAAAAATTCTCCAATGCTGCTCACTTTCCAGTTCAGCTATGTTGTCCTAGATTGTTCACTTCTCCTGCCGTCTCCAAACTCTTCACCCGTTTGTGAATAACCCTTTAAGTCTCCATTCATTACATATTCATTGCATTGCATACACATATTTCAGGCTAAAGCTGTCCAGAGGTAGTAGAGGTTCAGTAAGGTAAAGAGAGCTAGGACGTTCATGCCCATACACAAATGTTTGCTTTGGGCAATCAGGGTGAAGGAGGCATACTGTAGATACCTTTTGGCTCTGGCTTATGAAATTAGACAAAATTGTAGCAATAATGAGGTCCAATGTACCCCAAACTGAGTAAAGAGAATGGGGAACCAGACTGAAATAGGGCCACTCCCACCTTTCTCCAAAATTCACAAGTCGACAACAGACAATTAGATATAAAATTGCATTTGTGTGATGGATAGCCAGAGTTGGCAAGACACATCTCACATGTCCCCCAGACCACAGCAATGGGCACAAGGTAAATTAGGGAAAGAAATACACAGCCTGCTAATGAAAACATCATAAAGGGCTAATTGCCTGTCATTATCATCATAAAGGCAGGGCATTTTAATAATCATTAGAATATTCCTTGGTCTGGAGTTGTGGTATTGGTTAGTTAGACGCTATAAAACCCATTCGCAGGATAAGCAAGCCTGCTAAAAGCTGTCATAAATACCTTAGCAGGGCACTTCCAGGAGGAAACATACATTTCAGTCTGGTGGAATCAAAATCTATTCCTATTACATAAATCAAGATGTGATAAAACTAACATAAAACTATATAATAAGTGCTAACACAATGGTATAAGAAATGGTACAATAGTATAAGAACATACCAAACAGTTTAAGACCTAGGCTATAATGTACAGGATGCTAAATATCCACATTAAAGAGATTCATACCTCAGATGTATATCATATTTAGTCTCTTTTAAATGGTAATGTTAATTTAGTCAATAATACGTTGGTTGGTGGATTGTAAAACTGCATCAACTAGACATGTTGATATAGTTAGAAAAACGAATGGAGAGTCTGCTGAAGTTTCATGAAACACTTCAACCCTCCTACCTCCCAATCCTCTGACCCTTTGATTGGTTATGTCATTTTTGTAAACACTTTCTGGAAGGTCAACAAAAATCTGCTGCATTTGCAGCTCAGAGCCTTCAATTTTCTGTTGAAACTATGCACAAATGGCGAGAGGCATTCTGAGGGTTAGTGACTGTCAGAATTGGAATTGGAATTTGCTGGAAATAACAACCAGACAAACTTTGTTACAATAATTATAAACTCTCATACTTTCTTTTCCATAATGAATCCAGAGCAAACAAATATACATTGCCCAGCAAAGCATTGCTTTACATTTTTGTCCAAGCACTTACAGTCATCATGTATCTAAACAGCTGGCTCCAACTCTTTTAGCTCGGCTCCTCTGAACTTCCTGTCTAGTACAAGATCACAAGGAACAGCATAGTCTCTAGTAGCTGTCCATCTACTAGGCTAGAGGTGGGAGGAGAGGGAAGGCAGTGTGTGTGTGTGGGAAGATTGACTTACCTTGACACACAGCTTACGAGCACACTCTAAGGTGGCACCATACAACCCTGTAAGGGAAAAGAGCCACTCTAAAACAGGATATCAAGGTTATTGCTCAGGTGACCAGCTGATTCTGCAGAAAAATAACGTTTTCAATATCAAGGAGCAACATCCATTGTAAGTGATGTAATCACAATGAGAAAAAGCAACCTTTTGACTTTAATAGCACTTTTGCCTTTTATTTTTTATCCGGTTTATTCTATTTTTGGTATTACCAGTTTCTTGTAAAAACGTTTTTGTAAATATTTTTTTGCATCATTTGTCCTTTTGGCTATGTATTCAAATTGTTAGGCTGATTCTCTAATTTCTTTAATCAGAATGTAAGGAATTCTTGCCTTTTTGAAGAAAGCTACCAGATGTAGCAGGTATATGGCTTTTTGAGACACTGCATAGCTTTTCAGTATCTTTATCATCGCTGCTGCATAGGACAGGCAGCTGGGAAAAGAGAACAGAGTGTGAAGAGAACTGGGATTGGCTGCAGAGCTGCCTATGTAAGAGCTAACCCTCATGAGTGCAAAGGCCTCTGGGAAATGCACTCCAGATACAGAAATAATGTTAACAAACAAGGGAGAATGGAATTACAGCTCCCACAGTGCCTGTGAGGAGGATAAAAAGGATGGGGATTACAGAGTGCACGTGGAGAGCACAGGGACAGACAGAAGTGTTGGGCTGTATTCTGATAAGTGAGAAGCAGGAGAAGATCTCTAGTTTGTCCATGCTAGAGAGAGACTTGCTGTGAGTTTTTGCAAAGGATATACTCTCTGTTCTGGTGCACTGAGTTTCTGAAGAGAGGCCAGCTGCCTATCTCTGCTCACTGCCTATCTCTGCTCACTATTGCATAAGTACTGGCCAATAAGTATGTTGCCCCATCCACCTACTGTGTGTGTGGACTGTATTGAGAGGTATCAATGCTGCTGCTCTATGCTGACATTCGGAGATCCTGAGACTGCTGTGATTGGGACTGATACCCTGTCCATTCTGAAAGTTAGTCTGGAGAGTTACTGAATGCTGGCTCGAGAGGGAGGACCCTTTCGCTGGCATTTGTGGGATTGCCTGAGATTGCCTGAGATTCAGGGATCATCTACTGTGACCTCAACTTCCTGTCCAGTACAAGATCCCAAAAGACAGTGCAGACTCCAGCAACTGTTCATCTACTAGGTTCATACTACTTCATCACAGGTTACTAGCACACGTAAGGGTGACTGCATAGCACTCTGCTTGACAAAGGAGGCATTCTAAAACAGAAAGTCAGGACCAGTGCTCAGGAGACCAGTTGATTCTGCAGGAAATTAAAACTTTTAAACATCAAGAAGCAGTATCCATTGCAAGTAATTTCATCAGCATTTGAAATGGCCTAAAATCCCTTTGACTTTGATATCACTTTAACTTTATTCCTATCACATAGGGGGCTAACAAACTCCCTATGTGATAGCACAGACACAGTGATAGATCCTCTTTACGTATACATAAGGGGTCTAACAGACCCCTAATGTCACATAGGGACTCGAAAGAAGCTGATGAAACAGAGATCGGCTTCATTAACTTCTTCTCTGGCTACAGCAGCCAGAGATATGACAGGTTGAAAGTGGAAGTGGTGTAATACACATCACTTCCGCATTCTGATCTCCCTTCAATCTCTGTGCAGAGACCTAGTGTGCTGGCCCCCGCACAGGGGACAGTGAACCCTGGGTGTCTGCCAGCGGTGGCAGAGGAGGGGTTCACACACTCCCACACACCTTACAAGCGATCAGGCAGCTCTATATCTATTGTCAGCTGTAAAGAGTGTTCACATTTCCCACTCCCGATAGCATGCGTGTAGGGGGGGGCAGGGGCCTGTCTTCTCTGTGCTGCCCCCAACGAATCATTGCTAAAATTCTGCACCTCAGAGACTAGCAATTGGAGGCATCTGTGGGCGGGATGTGCCTTTTATAATTTCCCTATTGACTCCAATACCTTGTGAAATTCTGAAGTTTGCTCATCCCTACTGATGAGACTCAAACACAGCTGTATGCAGTTTCCCCTAACTGCTCTGGAGTTCAAATGTCAAATTTAAGAATATGTTTGAACCTGCAAGAGGGAATGCAGTTGAAGTCAAGCATCAGATTTAAAGTTATGCCATTATGTCTCGGTAGCTGTATCTCTCATTCCCTACCAATCTCCTTGTATGACATTCACATGTAATTTTAGAGTACATTGTTACCACCAGACTGCTGCATGCTCCCCGTGTTTCCCTCTAGCATTGCTGAATTATTGGAATTAGTTCAGGGTCCTGCAGTCACTTCCATGTAGCACAAACTGATTTGGCTGGAATCATGTGGCTTTCAATTACTGACTTTGTAACCCATATTTTGAAAAACATAAACCCACTACGTACAAACAGAATATATGCCTTCAGTTTGTGGTGACTGAGTTCATTACTTTAGATAAGCACTATTCTAAAACAGAGACACACTAAACATTTAACTGTTTTCAGGTTTTAAAAGAGACCTCTAGCCTTAAATAACAAATGGGATAAAAAAAAAAATGGCATTATAATCAGTTAAACATGTTTCCCAGTAAGGGTCTGCATATTAAAGCCCCAATCCTTCTAAAACATTTGGTTTTGTTTTGGATAGAGTGGAGAATAGATAGATCCTCTGCTGGGTTTATACGTCTGCCCCTGGCCCCCCTCTGGAAATTTCCCCTCACTTTCTGTTCCAGTTGTCAGAGCAACAGGAGGTGATGGGAAATTTCTCTAGATATGGCAATAATTACTTTTTTTAGGGCCCGTTCACACCGAATCTGCTAGCATCCATTTTTCAATGTATGCAAACGTATGCCAATGGAAGGTAACCTGAAAAATGTATGGGTGTGAATAGGACCAGTTCACACCGCTCCACCCCGTTGCATTGCAGTCCGCTAAAACTTAAGTAGAGCGTGTTCTACTTTTTTCAGCTCAACTGAATGTAACTAGACAAACTCAATTCAATGGAAGTAAAATAAAAAATAATACACAGATGTTTGTTCACTCAGGACATGTTAATTAAAATAAAGATTGGCAAAAAATAATTTAAAAAATGAAATAAAAGTCAACGGAGGTTGATACTGCAAATCAATGTACTCTCTGTTAACTTATGTTTTAGGTCTGATTTCAGTGTGATTGGGCACTTTTAAAAAAAATATAAAAAAATCCCTACAGTTTACTGTTTACATTCAAGCTCTGGATATATATATATATAT
>NW_017306539.1:760701-772925 GCF_000935625.1 Nanorana parkeri
ATATATACATATATATATATTTATGTGAGGGAATGGGTGAATTTGATTTCAACTGAAATTTAAACCTCAACACTATGCCTAAATGATCTGCTCCCTAATTGGGCATAGGTGATAATTCTGATTTATTAACCAGAGGCAGGTTGGGTTTATTAAAACTACCTACTGTATTTAGCTGCTTGTCTTCTATACAGTCTCGGGGACAGTGTACATTGGCAGCATATATTTGGTACATCAGCAACAACCAAATCTGATTATTTTCAGTTTGAAATTTTTTTTTTTATTCAGGTAGCTTTAGCAGTGACACATGCTTTTTTATCAGAGGGTAATAGGCTTTGCCGGCAGGTAGAAATTGACCAGTAGTTTGCTGTGGCTGTCCCTGTTCTCACTAATCTAAAAGTGTTCTGCCACTGGACAATTTCTATCAAGCTCCCATTATGGATTTAGAGACACCAGATGATAGAGCAGTGTAAAATTGGTCAGCAGCAAAGCCATTTTAATGAGGAGAATTGGCTGACATGTACTAGAGAAAAGGGCAACAGGAAAGTGTTTTACTACAAGAATTAAGAGACTTTGAATGACACAGTAGGGTAAAAGTGACCAGCAGCAGAACAATTTTAATGAGCAAGGCTGGGCCCAAATTTACTAGAGACAAAGAACACAGGCTGGAGTTTTATTTCAATAATCCAGATACTGCAGATGATACAGCCGTGTATAATTGGCCAGCAGCAGGATAGTTTTAATCAGGGAAAATAGGCCTAAATTGTGTATGCCCAACTGTCATTTTATCTATGGGAATAAAGACTGCAGTGAATGTGAGAAATATAATGTTAGGTTGTTTGGGTGCACACTGTTCTTGCACTTTTTTTCCTTTCAAACAATTAAGCTGTGTACTACAAACAAAAGGCAGTTCCAAGAACAGGTAATCAGAAACAAGTGAATGCTGCAGTTAAAAAGGGCCCTATAAACATAAAAAAACAATAGTAATTAAAACCCCAAATATCACCAATAAAACAAAGACTCCCTTTTTTCTTTTTAAAGGGGGGTCTTGCAGCAAAAAAGAAAAGCGGTTTAACCTAAAATAAAGGCTCTATTAATATAGAATAAAGAAAATAATATACCCCAAAAATAAAAAAATCCAAAACAAAGCTTTGCAGCAAAAAAAGAAGTTTTATTTGGGCTGAACAGCAGCTAAAAGTGACTGCTGACATCAAATCAACCGAAAAGGCAGCAAAGGGGCTGTTTGCCCAAACAGAAATCAGAATTAAAGCACAATTTCCTAACTGACCATAATATTTCCCTGTGCAGTTTGTTAGCTTTCCATATGCTTTCCTTACAATGTCTTCCAATTTACTATTGCTGCTATGTTACCCCCGTTTTATTGAGGAAGCCCCCGTAAAGGCCCTTCTAAACATTCTGGCCATAGTTCAAAGTCAGTGCAGTGCTTTATGGTTTTACAAATTCTCCTGGGTGAATCTGCACATCAATTTGTCAAGATGGCAAACCTTGATCCCATATCATTTACCGCGAACCCATGTTAGGGGCGAACCTAAACCTTATCTCTACAAGTCACCCATATAGTCACCTGCGTGACTGTGTTGCAATAAGCATACGGACAACATTACGTTTCTCAAGCATAGAATCCAGCCAAGGGAGAGCAAAGCCCCTGGTTGTTCAGACATCTACTTGGCCTGTGGCTTTTGTAGAATAAGTAAAGCACAAAGTATTACATAATGAGGCACTGTGAAGGTTATAATCATATTGTTTTCATTCTTTCGTGTTCTTGCAGAAAAGGAATGTGGATGAGATCATTTGCTGAGTAACATGGAGGTCATTGACAAAACCTCAGGCTTCACCCACCGTGTTCAAGGTTGCCTTCTTCAGTGCTTATGATTTTATGAATAGGCATTCAGTACCAAAGGTAAACACACTTCTTTGTTTTTCAAATTAAAACAGAGATTTTCATTTAGATTTATCTTTTTATATAAGAAATGCCTATAACACAAATACAATCTGCCTTAAGCCGACATTTCAGTTATTGGTGCATATAAGAGCACTAAAATTTCCCCTGATGTCCTATATTTCTTAGAGATTCTAGACCTATAATATGCCTAATATAATTTCAGTCTTTGCCCATTGCAGCATGGACTTACTCTCCTGTTGTGGCAGAAGTCTTGGTGCTTCTCCCTCTATAATATAAAATGAATGAACATTTCGCCAAGGAATGACACCCTCGTTATGGCTACAGCAAGAGGACGAAGCTGGGATCTCTGGTGTAGATCCTTCTAAGATATTAGAAGCATGATTAAAGTTTAAAGTCCAATTTTTAGTTTAAATTAGCTAAATACATTCCAGATGCATCAAAATGAAAAGTGTGTAAAGCCTTACAGTTTGTTTTCCTTAAAAAAACATTCACAGCATGAGTAAAAAAAAGCCTGTCCACTGCTAGTATGTGGGACCCTTACTGTCTGTGAGGAAGCGGTGATCTTTCAAAGCCAGAGCTCTCCAATCAGATGAGAGCATGAGCTTTCCTGAACGCAGAGCCATAGGTTTGATATAGAAGAGGGCATGTCGGACCTGTGCAATGAGGCCACTGCTTCCATACAGAGAGTAACAGTCCCACTCTGCATGTGTAATGCATTAATGCAGCCTATTTATTATGAATCAACTGCTAACACACCACAATGGACCAAAAAAGTGCATGACACATTTTTTAAATGCAGCACTTCAAAAAGCTCGGTATTCACATTGTGGTGCACGGCGATGTGTCGTGGGTTGTACTCTACTGTACAGTGTGTTGAGGTTCCATTCACAATGAATGGCACATCAATGCACTATGCATAGAGCAAGGGCATTTTGGTAATAAATTACATATATTTAAATCTATATATCTGTCAGTATATAGACTTAAGGAACCCAGATGTAGAATATAAGATAGTGTTATATTGGAAATCTCTCATGTTGGCTCTTCTAATGTCATACTTTCTCTATAAAACACACCAATACTAGTGATGTTCTCATGTATGAGTTGGGTTTTATAGAGATGGTGCAATTTCCGAAAATATAATGTAATGCTCTTAATAGTTCACATTTGCCAGATAAGTTAGTATATATGTTGAATTGGGAAGCAGATCTTGGGGGCTGTCTTGAACTGCTGAGTGGAAAGCTATTTGGAGTCAGACTGTTAAAAGCTCTTTTAATGTTATAGCTCAGGAGAATTCTTACAAGGTATGAATGAGATGGTATTTGACATCAGCTAGGATAGCCAAGACTTTGCCGGGAGTTTCCCCCAGTTGTTTCCGGGTATGCGCCTCTTGTGGCACAATGTTCCACATCTGGGGGGAGTGCCCTAAAGTACAGAGGCTTTGGATACGAGTGTACAATTTCCTTCGCTCAGTTTTATGTCACAAATTGTTCCGTGATCCGTGCGGAGCCCTTTTGTTTTGACAGTTGTCCAATCTGAGGCCCCTTGAACGCAAATTGTCATATCATTTTTTTCTTTCTACTAAGCAGACGATAGCAAGATCCTGACGACAGCCTACATTAGGCTTTTGGGAGGTTAAACAACGGATTATTGTTACTATGATCAATGAAAAACGCACTCAAAGTTCTTAAAAATATGGTCTCCATGGGTGCAATATCTTCGATCATCTGGGTTGGAGCATTCCTTGTTAAACCTTTGACTTGCTAATTTCACTAGCGTGGCCTTGCTCGGGAAGCCCTCTTCTGTCTTCTGCTGTCTTTTACTTTTGTCTTTATTTCTCTTTTCTTGTTGTATATATCTATTATTTTCTTCTTTCTTTTATCCTCTTTTCTACCAGTTTCTCTTTCACGGTGTGTAGTTTTTCTCCCCTTTTCTCAACATGGCAAACTGCCTTTGCAGCAGTCTTGGTTTTGGATTCATGGGAGGCGAATAGCCAATTGGACCTTGCATTGACACTATGTGAGGGATAACCCTCTTCTACTGTTATTATGCCTTTTTGATTACTGCTTCATGATTGTTGATGCATCTCCCTAATCTTGAATTGCACGATTTTGACTGCATGTTATTCTTTTAATATTCCTGTATTGTTGTTTGGGTCTTTTATTGCTCATACTTTTTTTTGGCTCATTTTTGGAAACATTCAATAAAATCTATGTACAAGAAAATATAATTTAATGCATCAGCAAAAGCACTGCAGCAGTTTAGGAACAGAGCATGACAAATAAGATGACGGGAGCCTTGGGTAAGGCTAAAAAAAAGCTTGCTTTCTGCATACTTAACATACAGAACATAAAGAGCAGGGATGTTTGCCTGGTGCTCAGATTAAAACATGTAAGTTATAGCAAGGTAGCATTCTCTTGTTACAAGGAATACTACAGGTGAAACTCGAATAATTAGAATATCGTGCAAAGTTCATTTATTTCACTAATGAAACTTAAAAGGTGAAACTAATATATGAGATAGACTCATTACATGCAAAGCAATATAATTCAAGCCGTGATTTGTCATAATTGTGATGATTATGGCTTTCAGTTCATGAAAACCCCAAGAACCCCAAATCCACAACCTCAAAAAAGTAGATTATTACATGCAATCAATAAAACAAGGATTGTACATAGAACACTATCGGACCTCTGAAAAGTACAAGCATGCATATGTACTCAGTACTTGGTTTGGGCCCCTTTTGCAGCACTTACTGCAATTACTTTTGCACGATATTCTAATTATTCGAGTTTCACCTGTATTTATATGTCCTATAACGTGACAGACATTTCTATCAACCTCCTGTAACTTGCAACCAAACTCTATTTGGTTGATTTGCTGCAGGCAAATAGGCTGTTGACCTTCAAAGGGACATTTTCCCTTAGCTAAATGAATGTATTGAAATTTTAATTTGCAAAGAATACCCAATCATGTGCAAGGAAAAGACAAAAAAAAAATCTTTTGCTTGCACATGATTGGATAATGGAGAGCTTCACCTCATTCACAAACCTAAGGGAAAATTCCCCTTCAAAGTGAACGGCCAATTTGCTTTTGGTATATTAACCCCTATAAGAATCTTGCAACATTGCAGCAGCCTCCAACATGGCAATGTTTTGTACGGTGCAAAAGTATTTTAATTTGGCAGTCTAAAGTAACATGGCAGTCTCCTGTGACATGGCAGGGGCCTGCCATTGTCAAGAAAAAGTGACAGAACTAAATTAACTATAAGGCATTCATGATCTAACTGTATGACAGCAGAGTGGGGATATACCCCTATTGCACAATAACTAAAATTTTAAACTATTGTCTATTTTTGCCTTTTCAGGCTTCTGCAGGAAAACTGTGAGTAAATCCAGCAGCAGGGCCTGCTGAGAGGAATGACAAGACTCCCTGCAGCCCAACTAATGTGCAGCTATCCCCTTTTTCTCTGCAGTCTCTTGACCGATGCAGACAAGTGATAGCTCTGCTTATAAATTAAGACTGCAAGCTGGCTCTAATAAGAATGTACGCTTTTATTTGCACAACACACAAAAGGGGAACGTCAATCACTTTTGCCATAGGCGACACACTCTTTAAATACAGCCTGGAGCAATACTGGCACACAGGGATGACATTATCATACGACAGTTGAAATGACATCATCTTGCATTGTCCTGTGTGATCCACTTATTGAAACACTCCTACAAACCTGCAAAGAGTTCAGTAAATCAACTGATCAAATAGAACAATATGCTCTAATACCTCTACTGCGACACACTCTTTGTGCTCAGTATGACTGATTGCTAGTAGGGGCAGAAGTGATAATGATGCTTCTTGGATAATCACTGTGGTGCTTCCAGCAATTGTTAGCTTTAATATATATTGTTTGCCACCAGTAGAGGGCAATAAATACTCAAGTATGTCTCACACAAACAATGCCTTCTGTCATGTAAATAGGTGAAAATGTTGGAAATAAACTGGAAAAAAAATATATATATCAGAATGTTGCCATCAGCGTCTGTGAAAAGTATAATTACACATAATTACACCTTATATCTGTTTTTGTAACAAGAAGTGTATATAATTCGGTTATTTCTGTAATTGTAATCTTAGAAGTGTAAAAAATGCACAGGATCATTCAGCAATATGAAACATACACACAAAGGAAAGGTCTGTCGTTAGTTGCAGAATCACACCTACATGGGATTGGCTGACAAAGCTCACTAATAAGGGTGAGCTTCTGGTTCTCAGTCAACCCAATCCCAAATGGGTGAACGATTAAGCCAGTTCACCCTCCCGCCTAACTTCTGTCTCTATCCTGGCAACAAATGACACAGTGCAACAGCATCATTAGTTGATTGGTGGCTGAGCCGCACAGTGTCATTGTTTGCTGGGACACAGGCAGTTGCACTATAACAACCAATGATGCTATGTGGCCCAGCTAAGAGCATCCTATCAACCAATGACGCTACACGGCACAGCTGATAACATCCTAGCAACCAATGATGCTATGTGGCCCAGCTGATAGCATCCTAGCCACTAGGAATTCACTGATACCAGTTTTTTGGTATCGAGTACCAAAATTTATATTTCAGTACTCGCTGATACCGAGTACCAATACCGGTACTACCACAAGCATGAAGCTGGCTTCCCAGGCAGTCAAGAAGCCGGGCTTTGTGGCCAGCTGTGTGAGACATACTTGAGTATGTATTGCCCTCTACTGGTGGCAAACAATATATATTAAAGCTGGATTCTTCGGCTAATATCAGTGATTGGCTGGAGAGGGGTATCCACTCATAGCAATCCCATTGGTTGCTCTGTTCTGTGACCACAGCACACTCTGCAGCAGCTCTAGCAGCCAACAGATGGTAATCAATGACAGTCTGTTTAGGGGAAAGCAAAGTGAACCCAAACTACAAATTAGTATCAGACCACATACAATTTGATAAACACTAACAGGGTTATTCACAAAGCTGCCAAAGGCAACCTAGTGAATTACCGAGCCGACTGAAATACCGACTGAACCGAAGGGCTCCGACGGCCAAAAAGAACCATAGGATCAGCCGAAACTAAAGCTGGATCCTTCGGCTCTTTAGTGAATAACCCCCTAAATTTAGTAGCACCTTTTCCACTAGGTCACTACAATAACAACACCATATCTGCATATGATCACTTCTGTTGAAAAGTTGAAGAGTTTTTATAGCAAGTAGAACAAGGTGGATGCTCTATACAGTATCTAAACACAGAAGAAAAAAAGGAACGTTTGGATTTGGGTCAATCAATATTTTACATTTAGTTTAAAACTGAATCCAGGCAAATATAAAAACACATATGAATGTAGCCTTGTATTCATTAATTGTAGCATTATATTCATTAATACATCATTAAATATATTTTTAAACGCAAACAGTACCTGAATTTGGTATAAGTCTCTTACAGTGCTCATGTGTTAGCACATGAGCTCTCCGAACCTGAACTTCTCTGAACCCGGAATGGGCCCATCCCAAACACGGAAGGAAGCTCCTTCCATGCCACCCAATCAGCTGCTGGTGAGAGCTTGATGTAAGCAAAGGGGTGGGATGCATTGACCTTATATGTCTACATGCCTATATTAGGTAAATGATGTCAGCACAAGTCTCCACCCCCTCTCCATAGTTCAGTTTTCCTCTGTTTAGATAGGTTCACCTTTCTTCATTATGTTTTAATTTAATTTAATCTAATTTACAGGGATCACACTTTCAATGCTTAGACTGGGTAGGCAGAACAAGCATTTATATAAAATTTTGATTTGACAAATTAACAATGAATACAGGATGCGCTGATGACACTGTACTACACAGCATTAAGCAGGAGCTGATTGCCTTTAGACTGTCTCTGTCTGATTAAAAACTTCATAAGTGGCCATCCTAATAGGCAAAAAGAAGGGGGCAAAAAGAAGAGAGTGGCGTGAATATTTCTCAACATAAGGAGTGCCTGGAAAACAAGCAAAAAGGTGTTGTGGAGTTGGACAAGGGAACACATAATGTTCCTATACAATTTTATTTTCTTTTTTTTAATTATATTTTTAGTTTTGACAATAATAAATAAGGTACATGCAATATTCCACTACTTTCCCTTTAAGCATTTTTCTTCTTTACTGACTTTACAGAAAGCCTGAGTCAGCCTGTATTTTTTAATGGACAGTCAGGAAATGTGTGCATTGTGGGCATAGAGGGATGTTTTGAAGATGAAGGAAAGGGGTCTTACGGTTCCCTAGGTGACTAGCACATGTAAGAAATATTACCTGCTTCAGTTTCTATTTTAAGGACACAGAGTTGTGTTGCTTCACTCTGGAAACCTCGGGGTATATTAATATGCGGCCTCCATACTACCATGAATGAAGTTATGTGTAATAGTGGAACGACACCTTCTATTATGAAATTGTTGATCACATGGACTGCAATGTCTCCATATTGTAAACCTCACTTCATATAAATACAGAGAGTTTCATGTATGAAAGTATTTATATTGTAAACCTATCTTCATATAGACACACAGGTGAAATGATGAGCATTTCTCTTTTACTGGATTACTCAGTCCAAGCAGGGAGACTTCATATACTGTCCCCAAGAGAAATCACTTCTGGAGAAATGTCATTTTTCCACAGCAGGCTTGTAAATAAGTACCTTGTAACCTTAAGCCATGACATACGTTGTTGGTGCAAACAGTAACTTTTTCATGCAATTTTATTTATTTGGAAATAAATAAATTCAATTATTCTTGCAACCTACTCTTTGCAGTCTTCATATTTACATGATATACCTCCCTATTTTGCACCAATACCACAAGTGAAAGGGTCCTGGAATACCACCACCTGCATTGTGAGGGAATGAATCAAGCAAGTGTATTCGCCACAGATATTTCATGGTTGCAGATTCCAGTTTAGTATGCAGCCCCCCACCCCTCCATGTAAGTTATTAAAGCCCAATTTAACCTTTATAGTTTTATGCAGTCATTCTCTCTTTTTATTTCTCTACTTTTTATTTGATGCAACAAAGGGTTAAAACCCCCTGGATAGAGTGATAAACAAAGACTTTTGGAACCAGTTACTTCACTATAAGAGTCTCTCTCGATCTCATTCATGTACTCATGGACATTACAGTTTCAATATACATAAGTGACTTCACTGGTGTATTAAGCATTTACATAGGCAATTTAAACTGCTTTTTCTGGTAATAATTTCACAGTCTATTAGCAGTCCAAATACAGCATATAAAGATTTATCTTAAAGATATTATGCATGTATATTACACTCACACCACCTCCGCAGTTTAATTAAATATCAGGATTCAGAACAAGGAAGATATCTGCTCTCTGATACAGTGGGGAAAATTCAATAAAGGCTTAGCTCCACTTTTCTGGTGGTATGGAAGGGTCCTGCAACAAATTCAAAAAGCCATGTTGCTAGTTCTGTTCATAATTGTGCCACTTTAAAAATCTGTTTCAATGGCTGCAACAGACTTAAAAAGAAATACCACCAGTTTGCAGATACCAATCTGATCCCAGTGCTCAGAGTGGGCATGTATGTACTACTTTCACCAATATGACAGCTTCCTGTTCTATGGTTGCTAGAACACCAGGCCACCAGCATCCTAGCAACCAATTATGCCCCCCAGCCCTATTCAGCTGCCATCTGGGAGATTCCCCAGCCAGTAGCTGAATGTAAACAAAGGGGCAGGGTATCTTGGCTGAGATCGCAATGTCAGAATGGGGCCAGGGATGAGTTACAGAATGCTAAGACACCTTTGGCTGCACAGCCAGCAGCCTTGTAGCAACCAATGGCATGGCTGAGTGGGCATCTCCATCATCTCTACCTGTCAGAATGGGGCCAGGGATGAGTTACAGAATGCTAAGACACCTTTGGCTGCACAGCCAGCAGCCTTGTAGCAACCAATGGCATGGCTGAGTGGGCATCTCCATCATCTCTACCCATCTGTAGTGTTACTAGTTGTTATAGCCAACAGCATCCTTTACAACCAGTAACAATATCAGTGGGGGCAGAGCCTTATAGAGATGCAGAGGGGCTAGTTCCCCATCAGGTCCACTCTGCTGCTGATTGACAGCAGGCAGTGGGCATATTCTATAGCCATAAGCAGGCTGGTTATGGAATACACACACTGTCTGCTGTCAGTCACAGAGGAAGTGGACCTGATGGGGAACTAGTCTCTTGGTATCCCCAACAGGCTCAGCTCACTTGTAGCATCTCTGGTTGTCAATGACACTGTCAGCTCCTCTAGCACTAACCTCTAAATCTCTCTTCCACCACTCAGCTCTGCACCCTACTCAACAGCTCAAATTTGCACCTCTATTGCACTGCACACCTCTTCACCCCACTTCCACAACACACCTCTGCAGCCCTGCTCTACAGGTCATCCTTTGAACCCCTCTTTAACTGCTTCGAAAGCCTATAAGTGTCCACAACCTTTTGAAAGTGGACTGAGTTTGTACAGGTAAAACAAGCTGTGAATAGAAAGCAGACCCATGCTTCCCCCAACAGCACATTCCAACAGTTTTTATTAAAATAATCACATCATTCCGGGGCAGAGCTTGGGCCAAACATTTTGCCTGTAGCAGCATCATTTTGATATACAGCTTTACCTACAATAATAGGTGTCATCCTGATCTAATTTTTCTTATGCAATAGTTTAGGGGCGTATGGTTGTAGGCATTTTGTTCAACTGGGCATCAATTATAGCATTGTTAGGCTGGCCATACACTACCAGTTTTCATCTTGTTCAGCACTGCGGGGCAGAGCAAGAAAAAAACTCTTGATTCCCCCATCCATGCTAACAGTGAGAATGGAGGAACTTGCCCTCCGGTCTATTATATTCTGACAGTGGCGGGTATACCGCTGTCAGAATACCCAAACCCTGACTGCTGCTAATTGGTGTGTTGGTGGGTATCTCGATGGGGGCCACACTATGTCCAGCTTTAGATGTGTGTATGTACAGCTTTAGATTTACATCTGTCATTTCTTTTCAAAGTCTAGTTTATCCAGCATGCTTTCCTTCATAAAATCCTATTTTTTTAATAAAACAGCCTTACAGTAGCCCAAAGTACTACATTCAAATCTGCCAATTGGTTCAATGTATCATTAGTCTACATTTACTGGGTGCTTTAGTGAACGCAGTGGTGCAGCATAGCTATATGCATCGCTTGTACAGCTAAAATCAATGGGCAGGGAATTCACTCCCAGCTCTCATAGCCTCTTACCATCCACTCATAAATGAAAAAAAAAGTGCTGCCTGAAGAGGCGGTAGCAGGGATCCCAACATTTTGGGGAATAAAGTAACAAGAATAAGTATTTTTTTACATCTCATAGATCTGTTTGGAGCACTGCTGAGAATAGTGACATGCAATAGAACCTCGATCAGTCCTATCTCCGCCTAATGAATTACCCTGCTAGGCATTTATCTGATATATCTTTGAAGTCTGTTCGGAATGATGATGAAGAGATCAGATCCAATTCAAAGGGAAGCCTACAATGAACATTTGCTTTATACTAGATGGAAAGTACAGGAATTGCTCTCTTCTAAATGCTAATAACTAGCACATAGTTTTAATAAATTCCCTTCAATGCATGTTAATGCGCAATGACCCTGGTCTTATTTTGCTAAAATACTGTGGGTGAAATTTATCAAAACTGGAGCAGACAAAACCTATGAGCAGACAAAATCTGGAGCAGCCGTGCACGGCAACCAATCAGCTACTACCTTTCATTTTACAAATCTTAACTAACCAAACTGAAGAGAGAAGCTGATTGGTTGTCATGCGCAGCTGCTCCAGGTTTTGTCTGCTCCAGTTTTGATAAATTCCCCCGTGTATAATAAACAATTGCAATTTTAAAAAAATGTTTTAAATGATTGTTTTCATGGTTTTTTTTTCGTTCTTTGTTGCATCTCGGTGCTGCTTATTTCCTGCAGTGTCGTTACAGCCTCTTCTGGTCTACAAACACCAGTAATGGTTACCTGGCATTTCTCAGGGTGGGTTTACTGATGTTGATAACAGTGGGACATGCCCGCATCATGTTCGTTGAAACGGCCACTTGTAGTTTTCACTGGAAGCCTATGTGACAAACGCACATTCGGGAGACTGGAGCAGAGCATTGTCACCCTATAACAGGAAGTGACTGAACGTGCACCTTCATTACAGGATCACCAAGTACTATTTTAATGAAAGCAGCAGATTTATAAATGTTAAAAAAAGATTTTTGAAATTAAAGTAACATGTTAAAGATACAAAT
>NW_017306539.1:774043-777111 GCF_000935625.1 Nanorana parkeri
TATTTTGTATAAACAGAAACATTTATATAAGGTCTTACCAGCCCTTAGATGAGGTGGCTGCATTATTTTAATTTTTTTGCGTTTACCCCCTTTATTTTCACCTGGTAATAATGCAAAACTAACCTCTGCACTCACTTCATGATTGTCACACAGGCTGGACTTCAAACATGTGTTGATCTCCACTATATGGCGGATTGATGGGACTAGTAGTTTACAAAAGAGAGCTAGCATTGCTTATGCTGTCTTTTCATCTCACAGCTCATATGTTTAATTTAGGGCTGGTAATTATTAAAATTTTCGTGTTCGACTAATCGAAAACATTTTTTATCGATTAATTTCGATTAATTATAACGCACATACTGATCCAACTACATTGGCCTATACACATACAGCACAGCAATTAAGTAATACAATGAACTAGGATCACACTAATCCAGCACGTTATTAATCTCACGTGCCCCACTCAATATGGCCGCCGCTTGAGTGGAGCAACTGAGAATAATAACGTGCTGGATTAGTGTGATCCTAGTTCATTGTATTACTTAATTGCTGTGCTGTATGTGTATAGGCCAATGCCTTGGCTGGCACTCGTGCAGAAAGTTTCTTGGGCAAACTCACCGGCCCAAGTGGCTCCGTCGGCTAACGAAGGGGGGAGGAGTCAGGTGACGTCTCGGACATCTACATCACCGGACTCCTCCCCCTTCCCCAAGTGGCTCTGTCGGCTAACGAAGGGAAGGGGGGAGGAGTCCGGTGACGTCGATGTCCGACGTCACCGAATCGCCGACGGGACTCCCGGAAGCCGGTGGAGAGGTGAGTGTTTTCATTAGCAATCAAAATAATTTTAATCGATCAAAAAGTTAATCGAGAAATCAATCTTTAATTTCCACAGCCCTAGTTTAATTCAGTTTCACATACTTTAGGTACAACTTGCTGGGAGCAGGGTGCAAACTAGACTCACCTCTACATCAGAAAGACTTATGTTAATCTTAAAGAAGTCTACATAGAAATCTCTGACAACATTTGCGGCTGAACTCCGGGCTAAACAATTATCTTAATACAAGAGCCAACTGCGTTCTTACTCGAATCTTGGTTTCCTTGGTGTATGTCTGCCTGTGCAGTAAACTAGCATGAAACAGCCCTTGCACTGTTCCTCTAACCCAGAGCTTCCTGTAATAAAGACCAGTCACTGCTCCTCTCTCTTCTTATGCAGGATGACTGGTCTGGTATACGCCCCCTCCTGTAGTGTTTTGCAGCCAGTAGTAGGGGGACTGCTGAGTCGGGTGTTTCACATATCAGTTGACATGATTGAAACTATTATTGCCCCTACATAAGAAGTAAGACTGGGGCCAGGAACCATTTCATTAGGGCAGGACTGTTTACATTGTCTAATATCCAGCTATAAGAATGATGCTTCAGCAACAGTGTACAAATGGTCACTAGCAATAGACCAAAGTCAGCCAGGGGCTCAGCCAGAAGTACAGAGACTCTATTCCTCAGGCTGAGATTTGAGCTAGAATGTATTACCATTTACCAATGACAAGACCACAAGTCTGCAGAGAGACGAACTCCACGATTTAGGTAAGTGGTAGGGGGGTTCAATCTCACCATGTTTCATGTTAAGCCCTGAATATGGGTGTATCATGAAACATAGTCATGCTGGTCAACTTAGCCTTTGAACTACAAAGCTCCTGATGAAAACCGTAGCTAACATGGCATCTTAAACGATGGAAGGTGCTGTGCACACATAATAATCTGCATTTGATATATTTCATTTCAAATTTGAGTTTGCATGGAATTTCCATCAGTCTTCCTAAAGTGACATCTAAGCAACTCAGCCACACTCAGTTCTTTCAGAATTTAGAAACTATATAACCTTTTGCAACAAGATGTGTTGGCATAAAAGACAAATATTTTAGGGGTTAGATGGCATTATACTTCTAAGTGGAAGTTCCTCTGGACATTTTGGTAAAGCATTTATATTTGTTTCCTTCTCCATTGGGAGAGAGGATCTTTCAAATGTCTTTTCACTTGACATTCACATTTTTTCTTTATCCTTCTCTCAATTAATTAATCAGGAAACCCCTTCCTCTGCCATCTCTGGGGTATGAACATTCCTTGCTCCTGCTTCATGTATTGTGCGTGTGATACTGATTTCCAGTCCCTGATGTCTCAACAATTAAAGCACGTTTTATTCTTGAAAGGTTTCATTGGAAAGCCTTTCTGATCATCTGAAGTATTTTGTAAAATGTTATCAAGCTCAAAGTCAAAAAAACTATCTTCCTTTCACGTATCCGAGACTCGGAAGAGGTCGGTAAAGGTGTTCTCCCATATATTAGGCCAGATGGCTCAAAGAATTGAGTATGACACAGCTGTAGTGTTGGCCACTGTACTAACAAATTTACAGAAGTGTCACTAATGTAATCTGTTGTTTTATTTAAAATAGGAAATTAAGCTTGAATCATATTTTCCCATATTTTTGGCCTTCAGATCTTGCTCAAGCTGTTCTAGGCAAGCTTTGATGACCTAGCTACACATAAGGAGTCAATAAGTGGAATCAGATGAACAGATGCAGAGCTTTATACATGTCTCGGGTTAAATTGTTTGCCGGTACATTTTAGAAGAAATAAAGGTGCCTACTTCAGCAGATGTCACAAGGCCAAGCAAGCATTAAAAAAGAAAAAATGAACGGCCATGTTGGATGATTACTATTGTTTTCCTCCAAGCTAAACCAGTGCCCAAGTGCTCCCGTGATGTGGACGTTCTTGTATGCCTATAGCATCTTGAAGCGTGATTGGGGCAAAGCTCTTACCCCAAGCCCTCATCTTAACGCCTCTTACTAATTCAGCAGTTATTGAAAAAATAAATACTATCTGAAGCCTTAAGCCTTTGTTATATTTACTAAGCTTGTCCCATTTTGACCATTTGAAAAAACTTGTGCATGGGGGGGGGGCAAAGGGATTGATAGGAGGGGAGAAACATTTGTCAAGAGATAAGCTTCAATACTGTATAAATAAATAAATATATATATATATATACACATACAGCAGTATATAAATATATATTATAAG